>NW_026963227.1:0-13484 GCF_032445375.1 Bacillus rossius redtenbacheri | reverse complement strand
ACTGCCTAACTGCCTGCCTAATTGCTTGCCTTTTTGCCTGCATAATTGCCTGCCTAATTGCCTGCCTAATTGCCCGCCTAATTACCTCCTTAATTACCTGCCTAATTAACTGCCTTATTGCATGCCTAATTGCCTATCTAATTGCCTGCCTAATTAAGCCTTATTGCCTGTCTAATTGCCTGCCTAATTGTATGCCTAATTAACTGCCCAATAGCCTGCCTAATTAGTGCCTAATTAACTGCCTAATTGCCTGCCTAATTAACTGCCTAATTGCCCGCTTAATTGCCTGCCTAACTGCCTCCCTAATTAACTGCCTAATTAACTGCCTAATTGCCTGCCTAATTAACAGCCTAAATGCCTGCCTAATTAACTGCCTAATTGCCTGCCTAATTAACTGCCTAATTGCCTGCCTAATTGTCTGCCTGTCTAATTTCCTGCCTTATTGCCTGCCTAAGTGCCTGCCTAATTACCTGCCTAATTAACTGCCTAATTGCCTGCCTAATTGTATGCTTAATTAACTGCCAGATTGCCTGCATATTAACTGCATAATTGCCTGCCTAATTGCCTGCCTAATTAACTGCCCTATTGCCTGCCTTATTGCCTGCCTAATTGCCTGCCTAATTGATTGCCTGCCTAATTGCCTGCCTATTTGCCTGCCTGTCTAAATGCCTGCCTTATTGTCTGCCTAATTGCCTGCCTAATAAACTGCCTAATTACCTTCCTAATTAACTATTAACTGCCTGCCTAATTGCTTGCCTTTTTGCCTGCATAATTGCCTGCCTAATTGCCTGCCTAATTGCCCGCCTAATTACCTCCTTAATTACCTGCCTAATTAACTGCCTTATTGCCTGCCTAATTGCCTATCTAATTGCCTGCCTAATTAAGCCTTATTGCCTGTCTAAATTGCCTGCCTAATTGTATGCCTAATTAACTGCCCAATAGCCTGCCTAATTAGTGCCTAATTAACTGCCTAATTGCCTGCCTAATTAACTGCCTAATTGCCCGCTTAATTGCCTGCCTAACTGCCTCCCTAATTAACTGCCTAACTGCCTCCCTAATTAACTGCTAATTAACTGCCTAATTGCCTGCCTAATTAACAGCCTAAATGCCTGCCTAATTAACTGCCTAATTGCCTGCCTAATTAACTGCCTAATTGCCTGCCTAATTGTCTGCCTGTCTAATTTCCTGCCTTATTGCCTGCCTAAGTGCCTGCCTAATTACCTGCCTAATTAACTGCCTAATTGCCTGCCTAATTAACTGCATGTTTGCCTGCCTAATTAACTGTCTAATTGCCTGCCTAATTGCCTGCCCAATTAACTGCCTAATTGCCTGCCTAATTAACTGCCTTATTGCCTGCCTAATTGCCTATCTAATTGCCTACCTTATTGTATGCCTAATTAACTGCCTAATTGCCTGCCTAATTAAGTGCTTAATAAACTGCCTAATTGCCTGCCTAATTAACTGCCCTAATTGTTAGCTTTATTGCCTTCGTAATTGCCTGCCTAATTAACTGCTTAATTGCCTGCCTAATAAACTCCCTAATTGCCTGCGTAATTATCTGCCTAATAAACTGCTTAATTTCCTGCCTAATTGCCTGCCTAATTGCCTGGTTAAATAACTGCCTAATTGCCTGCCTAAATTAACTGCCTAATTGACTGCCTAATTGTCTGCCTAATTAACTGCCTAACTGCCTGCCTAACTAACTGTCTAATTGCAAACCTTATTAAGTGCCTAATTAACTGCCTAATTTCCTACCTAATTACTTGCCTAAATGCCTCTCTGATTGCCTGCCAATTTGCCTGCCTAATGAACTGCCTAATTGCCTGCCTTATTAACTGCCTAATTGCCTGCTTAATTAACTGCATGATTGCCTGCCTAATTAACTGTCTAATTGCCTGCCTAATTAACTGCATGATTGCGTGCCTAATTAAATGCCTAATTACTTGCCTAATTACCTGTCTAATTGCCTGTCTAATTGCCTGCCAATTTGCCTGCCTAATGAACTGCTAATTGCCTGCCTTATTAACTGCCTAATTGCCTGCCTAATTAACTGCATTATTGCCTGCCTAATTAACTGTCTAATTGCCTGCCTAATTAACTGCATGATTGCCTGCCTAATTAACTGTATAATTGCCTGCCAAATTGCCTGCCAATTAACTGCCTAATTGCCTGCCTAATTAACTTCTTTATTGCCTGCCTAATTGCCTATCTAATTGCCTACTTTATTGTATGCCTAATTAACTGCCTAATTAAATGCCTAATTAAGTGCCTAACTTCCTAACTGCCTACCCTAATAACTGCCTACTTGCCTGCCTAATTGCCTGTCTAATTAACTGCCTATTGAGTGCCTAATTGCCTATCTAAATGCCTGCCCTAATTGTATGCCTAATTAACGACCTAATTGCCTGCCTAATAAACTGCCTAATTACCTGCGTAATTATCTGCCTAATAAACTGCCTAATTGCCTGCCTTATTGCCTGCCTAAATAAATGCCTAATTGCCAGGCCTAATTTCCTGCATTTTTACTTGCTTAATTAACTACCTAATTGCCCACTAAAATGCCTGCCTAATTGCCTGCCTAATTAACTGCCTAAATGCCTGCCTAATTAACTGCCTAATTGCCTGCCTAATTAACTGCCTAATTGCCTTCCTAATTAACTGCCTAATTGCCTGCCTAATTAACTGCCTAATTGCCTGCCTGATTGTTTGCCTGTCTAATAGTCTGCGTAATTGCCTGCCTAAAAGCCTGCCTAATTAACTGCCTCTTTGCCTGCCTAATTAACTGCCTAATTGCCTGCCTAATTAACTGCCTAATTGCCTGCCTAATAAAGTGCCTAATTATCTGCCTAATTGCCTGCCTAATTATTTGCGTAATTGCCTGCCTAATTGTCTGCCTGTCTAATTGCCTGCTTAATTGCCTGCCTAAGTGCCTGCCTAATAAACTGCTAAATTGCCTGCTAATAAACTGCCTAATTGCCTACCTAATTTCCTGCCTAATTAAGTGCCTAATTAACTGCCTAATTGTCTATCTAACTGCCTGCTTAATTGTATGCCTTAATTAACTGCCTAATTGTCTGCCTAATTAACTGCCTAATTGCCTGCCTAATTAGGTGTCTAATTAACTGCCTAATTGCCAGCTTAATTGCCTGCCTAAATAACTGCCTAATTGTTAGCTTAATTGCCTGCCTAATTAACTGCCTATTTGTTAGCTTAATTGCCTGCCTAATTGCCTGGCTTATTAACTGCCTTACTGCCTGCCTAATTGCCTGTCTAATTGCCTCCCTTATTGTATGCCTAATTAAGTACCTAATTGCCTGCCTAATTAAGTGCCTAATCAACTGCCTAATTGCCTGCCTTATTAACTGCCTAATTGCCTGCCTAATTGTTTGCCTGTCTAATAGTCTGCCTAATTGCCTGCCTAAGTGCCTGCCTAATTAACTGCCTAATTGCCTGCCTAATAAACTGCCTAATTACCTGCGTAATTATCTGCCTAATAAACTGCCTAATTGCCTGCCTTATTGCCTGCCTAAGTAAATGCCTAATTGCCTGCCTTATTAACTGCCTAATTTACTGTTTAATTGCCTGCCTAATTTACTGCCTAATTGCCTGCCTAATTGACTGCCTAATTGCCTGCCTAATTGACTACCTAATTGCCTGCCTAATTGTCTGCCTGTCTAATTTCCTGCCTAATTGCCTGTCTAAGTGCCTGCCTAATTAACGGCCTAATTGCCTACTTAATTGCCTGCCTAATTAACTGCCTGATTGCCAGTTTAATTGCCTGCCTAATTGTATGTTAATTAACTGCCTAATTGTCTGCTAATTAACTGCCTAATTGCCTGCTATTTACTGCCTAATTGCCTGCCTAATTAAGTGCCTAATTAACTGCCTAATTGCCTGCCTAATTAACTGCCTAATTGCCTGCCTTATTAACTGCCTAATTGCCTGCCTTATTGCCTGCCTAATTGCCTGCCTAATTACCTGCCTAATTTCCTGCCTAATTACCTGCCTAATTGCCTGTCTAATTGCCTGCCAATTTAACTGCCTAATGTACTGCCTAATTGTCTGCCTAATTAATTGCCAAATTTCCTGCCTAATTGCCTGCCTAATTAAGTGCATAATTAACTGCTTAATTGCCTGCCTAATTAAGTGCCTAATTAACTGCCTCATTGCCTGCCTAATTAACTGCCTAATTGACTGCCTTATTGTTTGCTTGTCTAAAAGCCTGCCTAATTGCCTGCCTAATTAACTGCCTAATTGCCTGCCTAATAAACTGCCTAATTGCCTGCCTAATTGCCTGCCTAATTTCCTGCCTAATTAAGTGCCTAATTAACTGCCTAATTGTCTATCTTATTGCCTGCCTAATTGTATGCCTTATTAACTGCCTAATTGCCTGCCTAATTAACTGCCAAATTGCCTGCCTAATAAAGTGCAATATTACCTGCCAATTTGCCTGCCTAATTAACTGCCTAATTGCCTGCCTAATTAACTGCCTAATTGCCTGCCTAATTAAGTGCCTAATTAACTGCCTGATTGCCTGCCTTAGTAACTGCCTAATTGCCTGCCTAATTGTTTGCCTGTCTAATAGTCTGCCTAATTGCCTGCCTAAGTGCCTGCCTAATTAACTGCCTAATTGCCTGCCTAATAAACTGCCTAATTACCTGCGTAATTATCTGCCTAATAAACTGCCTAAATAACTGCCTAATTGCCTGCCTAATTAACTGCCTATATGCAAACCTAATCAAGTGCCTAATTAACTGCCTAATTTCCTGCCTAATTTCCTGCCTAATTAATGCCTTATTGCCTGCCTAATTGACTGCCAAATTGCCTGCCTAATTATCTGCCTAATTTACTGCCTAATTGCCTGCCTAATTGCCTGCCTAATTGCCTGCCTAATTGCCTGCCTAATTGCCTGCATAATTACTTACCTAATTAACTGCCTAATTACCCGCTAAATTGCCTGCCTAATTGCCTCCCTAATTAACTGCCTAATTGCCTGCCTAATTATTTGCCTTATTGCCTGCCTATTTAACTGCCTAAATGCCTGGCTAATTATCTGCCTAATTGCCTGCCTAATTAACTGCCTAATTGCCTGCCTAATAAACTGCCTAATTGCAAACCTAATAAAGTGCCTAATTAACTGCCTAATTTCCTGCCTAATTTCCTGATTAATTAACTGCCTAATTGCCTGCCTAATTGTCTGCCTGTCTAATATCCTGCCTAATTGCCTGCTCAAGTGCCTGCCTAATTAACCGCCTAATTGCCTGCCTAATTAACTGCCTTATTGCCTGCCTAATTAACTGCATGATTGCCTGCCTAATTAACTGTCTAATTGCCTGCCTAATTGCCTGCCTAATTGCCTGCCCAATTAACTGCCTTATTGCCTGCCTAATTGCCTATCTAATTGCCTACCTTATTGTATGCCTAATTAACTGCCTAATTGCCTGCCTAATTAAGTGCCTTATTAACTGCCTAATTGCCTGCCTAATTAACTGCCTTATTTCCTGCCTAATTGCCTGTCTAATTAACTGCCTATTGCCTGCCTAATTGCCTATCTTAATGACTGCCTAATTGCCTGCCTAATTGTTTGCCCGTCTAATAGTCTGCCTAATTGCCTGCCTAAGTGCCTGCCTAATTAACTGCCTAATTGCCTGCCTAAAAAACTGCCTAATTACCTGCGTAATTATCTGCCTAATAAACTGCCTAATTAACTGCCTAATTGCCTGCCTAAATAAATGCCTAATTGCCTGCCTAGTTAACTGCCTAATTAACTGCCTAATTTCCTGGCTAATTATTGCCTAATTGCCTGCCTAATTGACTGCCTAATTGCCTGCCTAATTATCTGCCTAATTGCCTGCCTAATTGTCTGCCTAAATGCCTGCCTAATTGCCTGCCTAATTGCCTGCATAATTACTTACCTAATTAACTGCCTAATTACCCGCTAAATTGCCTGCCTAATTGCCTCCCTAATTAACTGCCTAATTGCCTGCCTAATTATTTGCCTGAATGCCTGCCTATTTAACTGCCTAAATGCCTGGCTAATTATATGCCTAATTGCCTGCCTAATTAACTGCCTAATTGCCTGCCTAATTAAGTGCCTAATTAACTTCCTAATTGTCTATCTTATTGCCTGCCTAATTTTATGCCTTATTAACTGCCTAATTCCCTTCCTAATTAACTGCCAAATTGCCTGCCTAATAAAGTGCAAAATTACCTGCCAATTTGCCTGCCTAATTAACTGCCTAATTGCCTGCCTAATTAACTGCCTAATTGCCTGCCTAATTAACTGCCTAATTGCCAGCCTAATAAACTGCCTAATTGCCTGCCTAATTAACTGCCTAATTGCCTGCCGAATTAAGTGCCTAATTAACTGCCTAATTGTCTATCTTATTGCCTGCCTAATTGTATGCCTTATTAACTGCCTAATTGCCTGCCTAATTAACTGCCAAATTGCCTGCCTTATAAAGTGCGAAATAACCTGCCAATTTGCCTGCCTAATTAACTGCCTAATTGCCTGCCTAATTAACTGCCTAATTGCCTGCCTAATTAACTGCCTAATTGCCAGCCTAATAAACTGCCTAATTGCCTGCCTAATTAACTGCCTAATTGCCTGCCTAATTAACTGCCTAATTAACTGCCTAAATTCCTGGCTAATTATTGCCTAATTGCCTGCCTAATTGACTGCCTAATTGCCTGCCTAATTATCTGCCTAATTGCCTGCCTAATTGCCTGCCTAAATGCCTGCCTAATTGCCTGCCTAATTGCCTGCATAATTACTTACCTAATTAACTGCCTAATTACCCGCTAAATTGCCTGCCTAATTGCCTCCCTAATTAACTGCCTAATTGCCTGCCTAATTATTTGCCTGAATGCCTGCCTATTTAACTGCCTAAATGCCTGGCTAATTATATGCCTAATTGCCTGCCTAATTAACTGCCTAATTGCCAGCCTAATAAACTGCCTAATTGCCTGCCTAATTGCCTGCCTAATTGCCTGCCTAATTAAGTGCCTAATTAACTGCCTAATTGTCTATCTTATTGCCTGCCTAATTGTATGCCTTATTAACTAACTAATTGCCTGCCTATTTAACTGCCAAATTGCCTGCCTAATAAAGTGCAATATTACCTGCTAATTTGCCTGCCTAATTAACTGCCTAATTGCCTGCCTAATTAGGTGCCTAATTAACTGCCTAATTGCCTGCCTTATTGCCTGTCTAATTGCCTGACTTATTGTATGCCTAATTAACTGCCTAATTGCCTGCCTAATTAACTGCCCAATTGCCTGCCTTATTAACTGCCTAATTGCCTGCCTAATTAACTGCCTTACTGCCTGCCTAATTGCCTGCCTTATTGCTTGCCTAATTAACTTCCCAATTGCCTGCCTTATTGCCTGCCTAATTGCCTGCCTAATTGCCTGCTTATTAAACTGCCTAATTGCCTACCTAATTTCCTGCCTAATTAAGTGCCTAATTAACTGCCTAATTGTCTATCTAATTGCCTGCTTAATTGTATGCCTTATTAACTGCCTAATTGTCTGCCTAATTAACTGCCTAATTGCCTGCCTAATTACTGCCTAATTGCCTGCCTAATTGACTGCCTAATTGCCTGCCTAATTATCTGCGTAATAAACTGCCTAATGCCTGCCTAATTAACTGCCTAATTGCCCGCTTAATTGCCTGCCTAATTGCCTGCCTAATTAACTGACATATTGCCTGTCTAATTGCCTGCCTAATTGTTGCCTTATTAACTGCCTAATTGCCTGCCTAATTAACTGCCCAATTGCCTGCCTAATTGCCTGCCTAATTGCCTGCCTAATTGCCTGCCTTTCTAAATTCCTGCCTTATTGCCAGCCTAATTGCCAGCCTTATAAACTGCCTAATTGCCTTCCTAAAAACTGCCTAATTGCCTGTATAATTGCCTGCCTAATTGCCTGCCTAATTGTTTGCCTAATAAAGTGCCTAATTACCTGCCTTATTGCCTGCCTAATTAAGTGCCTAATTAACTGCCTAATTGCCTGCCTAAATATTGGCCTAATTGCCTGCCTAATTGCCTGCCTGCCTAATTGCCTGTCTATTTGCATGCCTAATTGCCTGCCTAATTGCTGCCTAATTGCCTGCCTAATTGCCGGCCTAATTGCTGGCCTAATTGCTTGCCTAATTGCTTGTCTTATTGCCTGCCTAATTAACTGCCTAATTGCCCGCTTAAATTGCCTGCCTAATTAACTGCCTTCTGCCTGTCTAATTGCCTGCCTAATTGTATGCCTAATTAACTGCCAAATTGCCTGCCTAAATAACTGCCTCATTACCTGCCTTATTAAATGCCTAATTAACTGCCTAATTGCCTGCCTAATTGCCTGCCTAATTAACTGCCTAATTGCCTGCCAAATTGCCTGCCTAATTAACTGCCTTCTGCCTGTCTAATTGCCTGCCTAATTGTATGCCTAATTAACTGCCAAATTGCCTGCCTAATTAACTGCCTCATTGCCTGCCTTATTAAATGCCTAATAAACTGCTTAATTGCCTGCCTAATTGCTTGCCTTATTGCCTGCCTAATTGCCTTCCTAATAGCCTGCCTAATTGCCCGCAAATTTACCTCCTTAATTACCTGCCTAATTAACTGCCTTATTGCCTGCCTAATTGCCTATCTAATTGCCTGCCTAATTGTATGCATAATTTACTGCCTAATTAGCTGCTTAATTAACTGCCTAATTGCCTGCCTAAGTAACTGCTAATTGCCTGCTTAATTGCTTGCCTAATAAACTGCCTAATTGCCCGCTTAATTGACTGCCTAATTAACTGCCTTATTGCCTGTGTAATTGCCTGACTTATTGTATGCCTAATTAACTGCCTAATTGCCTGCCTTATTAACTGCCTGATTGCCTGCCTAATTAATTGCATGATTGCGTGCCTAATTAAATGCCTAATTACCTGCCTCTTTACCTGTCTAAATGCCTGCCTAATGAACTGCCTATTTGCCTGCTTAATTGTCTGCCTAATTGTATGCCTAATTAACTGACTAATTGCCTGCTAATTAACTGCCTAATTGCCTGCTATTTAACTGCCTAATTGCCTGCTATTTAACTGCCTAATTGCCTGCCTAAATAACTGCCTAAGTGCCTGCCTAAATAACTGCCTAATTGCCTGCCGAATTAAGTGCATATTTAACTTCCTAATTGCCTGCCTAATTGTATGCCTAATTAACTGCCTAATTGACTGCCTAATTAACTGCCTAATTGCCTGCCTTATTAACTGCCTAATTGCCTGCCTTATTGCCTGCCTAATTGCCTGCCTTATTACCTGCCTAATTACCTGCCGAATTACCTGCCTAATTGCATGTCTAATTGCCTGCCTAATGAACTGCCTAATTAACTGCCTTATTGCCTTGCTAATTAACTGCCTAATTGCCTGCCTAATTGCCTGCCTAATTAACAGCCTAATTGCCTGCCTTATTGCCTGCCTAATTGCCTACCTAATTGCCTGCCTAATTGCCTGCCTGCCTAATTGCCTGTCTATTTGCCTGCCTGTCTAAATGCCTGCCCTATTGTCTGCTTAATTGCCTGCCTAATAAACTGCCTAATTGCCTTCCTAATAAACTGCCTAATTGCCTGCTTAATTGCTTGCCTTATTGCCTGCCTAATTGCCTGCCTAATTGCCTGCCTAATTGCCCGCATAATAACCTCCTTAATTACCTGCTTAATTAACTGCCTTATTGCCTGCCTAATTGCCTATCTAATTGCCTGCCTAATTGTATGCATTATTAACTGCCTAATTAGCTGCTTAATTTACTGCCTAATTGCCTGCCTAATTAAGTGCCTAATTAACTGCTAATTGCCTGCTTAATTGCTTGCCTAATAAACTGCCTAATTGCCCGCTTAATTGACTGCCTAATTAACTGCCTTATTGCCTGTCTAATTGCCTGACTTATGGTATGCCTAATTAACTGCCTAATTGCCTGCCTAATTAACTGCCCAATTGCCTGCCTTATTAACTGCCTAATTGCCTGCCTAATTAACTGCCTTATTGCCTGCCTAATTGCCTGCCTTATTGCTTACCTAATTAACTGCCCAATTGGCTGCCTTATTGCCTGCCTAATTGCCTGCCTAATTGCCTGCTTAATAAACTGCCTAATTGCCTACCTAATTTCCTGCCTAATTAAGTGCCTAATTAACTGCCTAATTGTCTATCTAATTGCCTGCTTAATTGTATGCCTTATTAACTGCCTAATTGTCTGCCTAATTAACTGCCTAATTGCCTGCCTAATTACTGCCTAATTGCCTGCCTAATTGACTGCCTAATTGCCTGCCTAATTATCTGCATAATAAACTGCCTAATGCCTGCCTAATTAACTGCCTAATTGATTGCCTAATTGTTTGCCTGTCTAATAGCCTGCCTAATTGCTAGCCTAAGTTCCTGCTTCATTAACTGCCTATTTGCCTTCCTAATAAACTGCCTAATTGCCTACCTAATTTCCTGCCTAATTAAGTGCCTAATTAACTGCCTAATTGTCTATCTAATGGCCTGCTTAATTGTATGCCCTATTAACTGCCTAATTGTCTGCCTAATTAACTGCCTAATTGCCTGCCTAATTAAGTGTCTAATTAAATGCCTAATTGCCAGCTTAATTGCCTGCCTAATTAACTGCCTAATTGTTAGCTTAATTGCCTGCCTAATAAAATGCCTATTTACCTGCGTAATTATCTGCCTAATAAACTGCCTAATTGCCTGCCTTATTGCCTGCCAAAATAAATGCCTAATTGCCAAGCCTAATTTTCTGCAAAATTACTTGCTTAATTAACTACCTAATTGCCCGCTAAATTGCCTGCCTAATTGCCTGCCTAATTAACTGCCTAAATGCCTGCCTAATAAACTGCCTAATTGCCTGCCTAATTAACTGCTTAATTGCCTTCCTAATTAACTGCCTAATTGCCTGCCTAATTAACTGCCTAATTGCCTGCCTGATTGTTTGCCTGTCTAATAGTCTGCGTAATTGCCTGCCTAAAAGCCTGCCTAATTAACTGCCTCTTTGCCTGCCTAATTAACTGCCTAATTAACTGCCTAATTGCCTGCCTAATTAACTGCCTAATTGCAAACCTAATAAAGTGCCTAATTAACTGCCTAATTTCCTGCCTAATTTCCTGCCTAATTTCCTGCCTAATTAACTGCCTAATTGCCTACCTAATTGTCTGCCTGTCTAATATCCTGCCTAATTGCCTGCCTAAGTGCCTGCCTAATTAACCGCCTAATTGCCTGCCTAATTAACTGCCTTATTGCCTGCCTAATAACTGCCTTATTGCCTGCCTAATTAACTGCATGATTGCCTGCCTAGTTAACTGTCTAATTGCCTGCCTAATTGCCTGCCCAATTAACTGCCTAATTGCCTGCCTAATTACTGCCTTATTGCCTGCCTAATTGCCTGCCTGATTGTATGCCTAATTAACTGCCTAATTGCCTGCCTAAATAACTGCCTAATTGCCTGTCTAATTAACTGACTAAATAACTGCCTAATTGCCTCCCTAATTAACTGTCAAATGGCTTGCCTAATTGCCTGCCTGCTTTATTGCCTGCCTGCCTAATTGCCTGCCTAATTGCCTACCTGCCTAATTGCCTGCCTAATTGCCTGCCTAATTGCCTGCCTAATTGCCTGCCTGTCTAAATGGCTGCCTTATTGCCAGCCTAATTGCCTGCCTTATAAACTGCCTAATTGCCTTCCTAAAAACTGCCTAATTGCCTGTATAATTGCCTGCCTAATTGCCTGCCTAATTGTCTGCCTTATTAAGTGCCTAATTAACTGCCTAATTGCCTGCTGAAATAAGTGCATAATTAACTGCCTAATTGCCTGCCTAAATATCGGCCTAATTGCCTGCCTGCCTAATTGCCTGTCTAATTGCATGCCTAATTGCCTGCCTAATTGCTGCCTAATTGCCTGCCTAATTTCCTACCTAATTACTTGCCTAAATGCCTCTCTGATTGCCTGCCAATTTGCCTGCCTAATGAACTGCCTAATTGCCTGCCTTATTAACTGCCTAATTGCCTGCTTAATTAACTGCATGATTGCCTGCCTAATTAACTGTCTAATTGCCTGCCTAATTAACTGCATGATTGCGTGCCTAATTAAATGCCTAATTACTTGCCTAATTACCTGTCTAATTGCCTGTCTAATTGCCTGCCAATTTGCCTGCCTAATGAACTGCTAATTGCCTGCCTTATTAACTGCCTAATTGCCTGCCTAATTAACTGCATTATTGCCTGCCTAATTAACTGTCTAATTGCCTGCCTAATTAACTGCATGATTGCCTGCCTAATTAACTGTATAATTGCCTGCCAAATTGCCTGCCCAATTAACTGCCTAATTGCCTGCCTAATTAACTTCTTTATTGCCTGCCTAATTGCCTATCTAATTGCCTACTTTATTGTATGCCTAATTAACTGCCTAATTGAATGCCTAATTAAGTGCCTAACTTCCTAACTGCCTACCTAATAACTGCCTACTTGCCTGCCTAATTGCCTGTCTAATTAACTGCCTATTGAGTGCCTAATTGCCTATCTAAATGCCTGCCTAATTGTATGCCTAATTAACGACCTAATTGCCTGCCTAATAAACTGCCTAATTACCTGCGTAATTATCTGCCTAATAAACTGCCTAATTGCCTGCCTTATTGCCTGCCTAAATAAATGCCTAATTGCCAGGCCTAATTTCCTGCATTTTTACTTGCTTAATTAACTACCTAATTGCCCACTAAAATGCCTGCCTAATTGCCTGCCTAATTAACTGCCTAAATGCCTGCCTAATTAACTGCCTAATTGCCTGCCTAATTAACTGCCTAATTGCCTTCCTAATTAACTGCCTAATTGCCTGCCTAATTAACTGCCTAATTGCCTGCCTGATTGTTTGCCTGTCTAATAGTCTGCGTAATTGCCAGCCTAAAAGCCTGCCTAATTAACTGCCTCTTTGCCTGCCTAATTAACTGCCTAATTGCCTGCCTAATTAACTGCCTAATTGCCTGCCTAATAAAGTGCCTAATTATCTGCCTAATTGCCTGCCTAATTATTTGCGTAATTGCCTGCCTAATTGTCTGCCTGTCTAATTGCCTGCTTAATTGCCTGCCTAAGTGCCTGCCTAATAAACTGCTAAATTGCCTGCTAATAAACTGCCTAATTGCCTACCTAATTTCCTGCCTAATTAAGTGCCTAATTAACTGCCTAATTGTCTATCTAACTGCCTGCTTAATTGTATGCCTTAATTAACTGCCTAATTGTCTGCCTAATTAACTGCCTAATTGCCTGCCTAATTAGGTGTCTAATTAACTGCCTAATTGCCAGCTTAATTGCCTGCCTAAATAACTGCCTAATTGTTAGCTTAATTGCCTGCCTAATTAACTGCCTATTTGTTAGCTTAATTGCCTGCCTAATTGCCTGGCTTATTAACTGCCTTACTGCCTGCCTAATTGCCTGTCTAATTGCCTCCCTTATTGTATGCCTAATTAAGTAC
>NW_026963226.1:0-13534 GCF_032445375.1 Bacillus rossius redtenbacheri | reverse complement strand
TTTAGGCAGTTATTTAGGCAGGCATTAAGGTAGGCAATTAGGCAGGCAATTAGGCAGTTAATTAGGCAGGCAATTAGGCAGGCATTTATGCAGGCAATTAGGCAGTAATTAGTTAAGCAATTAGGCAGTTACTTAGGCAGGCAATCCAGCAGTTAATTAGAATAGGCAATAAGGCAGTTAATTAGGCAGTTAATTAGGCAGGCAATTAGGCAGGCAATTAGGCAGGCAATTATGCAGGCAATAAGGAAGTTAATTAGGCAGTTAATTAGGAAGTTAATTAGGCAGGCAATTATGCAGACAATTAGGCAGGTTATTAGGCAGGCAATCAGGCAGGCTATTAGGCAGGCAATTAGGCAGGCAACAAGGCAGGCTTTTAGGCAGGCAATTAGGCAGTTAATGAGGCAGTTAATTAGTCAGTTAATTAGGCAGTTAATGAGGCAGTTAATTAGACAATTAATTAGGCAGGCAATCAGGCAGATAATTAGGCAGTTATTGGAGAAGTTAATTAGGCAAGCAATAAGGCAGTTAATTAGGCAGGCAATTATTCAGGTAATTATGCAGGCAATTAGGCAGTTAATTAGGCAGGCAATTAGGCAGTTAATTAGGCAGGCAATTAGGCAGGCATTTATGCAGGCAATTAGGCAGTAATTAGTTAGGCAATTAGGCAGTTAATTAGGTGGGCAATTAGGCAGGCAATCCAGCAGTTAATTAGAATAGGCAATAAGGCAGTTAATTAGGCAGTTAATTAGGCATGCAATTAGGCAAACAATTAGGCAGGCATTTAAGCAGGCAATTAAGCAGTTAATTAGACAGGCAATTAGGTAGTTAATTAGGCAGTTCATTAGGCAGTTAATTAGGCAGTTAATAAGGCAGGCAATTAGGCAGGCAATTAGGCAGGCAATTAGGCAGGCAATTCGGCAGTTAATTAGGCAGTTAATTAGGCAGTTAATTAGGCAGGCAATTAGGCATGCAACAAGGCAGGCTTTTAGGCAGGCAATGAGGCAGTTAATTAGGCTGGCAATTAGGCAGGCAATCAGCAGGCAATTAGGCAGGCATTTATGCAGGCAGTTAGGCAGGCAATTCGGCAGGCAATAAGGCAGGCTTTTAGGCAGGCAATGAAGCAGTTAATTAGGCGGGCAATTAGGCAAGCAATTAGGCAGGCAATTAGGCAGTTAATTACGCAGGCAGTTAGGCATTTAATAAGGCAGGCAATTAGGCAGGCAATCCAGCAGTTAATTAGGCAGGCAATTAGGCAGTTAATAAGGCAGGCATTAAGGCACGCAATTAGCCAGACAATAAGACAGTTAATTAGGCAGTTAATTAGGCAGGCAATTAGGCAGTTAATTAGGCAGGCATTGAGGCAGACAATTAGGCAGGCAATTAGGCAGTTAATTAGGCAGTTAATTAGGCAGGCAATACAGCAGTTAATTAGGCAGGCAATAAGGCAGTTAATTAGGCAGTTTATTAGCCAGTTAATTAGGCAGTTAATTAGGCAGGCATTAAGTTAGGCAATTAGGCAGGCAATTAGGCAGTTAATTAGGCAGTTAATTAGGCAGGCAATTAGGCAGGAATTTATACAAGCAATAAGGCAGTTAATTAGGCAGGCAATTAGGCAGGCAACTAGGCAGGCTTTTAGGCAGGCAATGAGGCAGTTAATTAGGCGGGAAATTAGGCAGGCAATCCAGCAGTTAATTAGGCAGGCAATTAGGCAGTTAATTAGGCAGTTAATTAGGCAGGCAATTAGGCAGGCAATAAGGCAGGCAATTAGGCAGTTAATTAGGCAATTAATTAGGCAGTTAATTAGGCAGGCAATTATGCAGACAATTAGGCAGGTTATTAGGCAGGCAATTAGGCAGGCTATTAGGCAGGCAATTAGGCAGGCAACAAGGCAGGCTTTTAGGCAGGCAATTAGGCAGTTAATGAGGCAGTTAATTAGTCAGTTAATTAGGCAGGCAATTAGGCAGTTAATGAGGCAGTTAATTAGACAATTAATTAGGCAGGCAATTAGGCAGTTAATTAGGCAGGCAATTAGGCAGGCAATAAGGCAGGCAATTAGGCAGTTTATTAGGCAGTAAATTAGGCAGTTAATTAGGCAGTAAATTAGGCAGGCAATTAGGCAGGCAATTATGCAGGCATTAGGCAGTTAATTAGCAGGCAATTAGGCAGGCAATAAGGAATGAATGAGGCAGTTAATTAGGCGGGCAATTAGGCAGGCAATTAGGCAGATAATTAGGCAGGCAGTTAGGCAGTTAATTAGGCAGGCAATTGGGCAGGAAATTAGGCAGGCAATAAGGCAGTTAATTAGGCAGTTAATTAGGCAGTTAATTAGGCAGGCAATTATGCAGGCAATTAGGCAGTTAATTGGGCAGGCAATTAGGCAGGCAACAAGGCAGGCTTTTAGGCAGGCAATGAGGCAGTTAATTAGGCAGTTAATTAGGCAGTTAATTAGGCAGGCAATTAGGCAGGCAATAAGGCAGGCAATTAGCCAGTTATTAGGCAGTTAATTAGGAAGTTAATTAGGCAGGCAATTAGACAGGTAATTATGCAGGCAAAAAGGCAGTTAATTAGGCAGGCAGTTAGGCAGTAAATTAGGAAGCCAATTAGGCACGAAATCCAGCAGTTAATTAGGCAGGTAATGAGGCAGTTAATTAGGCAGTTAATTAGGCAGTTAATTAGGCAGGCAGTTAGGCAGTAAATTAGGAAGCCAATTAGGCACGAAATCCAGCAGTTAATTAGGCAGGTAATGAGGCAGTTAATTAGGCAGTTAATTAGGCAGTTAATTAGGCAGCCAATTAGGCAGGCAAATATGCAGGCAATTAGGCAGTTAATTCGGCAGTTAATTAGGCAGTTAATTAGGCAGTTAATTAGGCAGCCAATTAGGCAGGCAATTATGCAGGCAATAAGGCAGGCAAATAGGCAGTTAATTAGGCAGGCAATTAGGAAGGCAGTTAGGCAGGCAATTAGGCAGTTTATTAGGCAGTAAATTAGGCAGTTAATTAGGCAGTAAATTAGGCATTTAATTAAGCAGGCAATTAGGCAGGAAATTATGCAGGCATTAGGCAGTTAATTAAGCAGGCAATTAGGCAGGCAATAAGGCATGCAATGAGGCAGTTAATTAGGCGGGCAATTAGGCAGGCAATTAGGCAGATAATTAGGCAGGCAATTAGGCAGTTAATTAGGCAGGCAATTAGGCAGGCATTTAGGCAGTTAATTAGGCAGTTAATTAGGCAGGTAATTATGCAGGCAATTAGGCAGTTAATTAGGCAGGCAATTAGGCAGGCAATTAGGCAGTTAATTAGGCAGGCAGTTAGGCAGTTAATAAGGCAGGCAATTAGGCAGGCAATCCAGCAGTTAATTAGGCAGGCAATTAAGCAGTTAATAAGGCAGGCATTAAGGCAGGCAATTAGCCAGACAATTAGGCAGTTAATTAGGCAGTTAATTAGGCAGTTAATTAGGCAGGCAATTAGGCAGTTAATTAGGCAGGCATTGAGGCAGACAATTAGGCAGGCAATTAGGCAGTTAATTAGGCAGTTAATTATGCAGTTAATTAGGCGAACAATTAAGCAGGCAATTAGGCAGGCAATACAGCAGTTAATTAGGCAGGCAATAAGGCAGTTAATTAGGCAGTTTATTAGGCAGTTAATTAGGCAGTTAATTAGGCAGGCATTAAGTTAGGCAATTAGGCAGGCAATTAGGCAATTAATTAGGCAGGCATTTATGCAAGCAATAAGGCAGTTAATTAGACAGTCAATTAGGCAGGCAACAAGGCAGGCTTTTAGGCAGGCAATGAGGCAGTTAATTAGGCGGGCAATTAGGCAGGCAATCCACAGTTAATTAGGCAGGCAATTAGGCAAATAATTAGGCAGGCAATCCAGCAGTTATTTAGGCAGGCAATTAAGCAGTTAATTATGCATTTAATTAGGCAGTTAATTAGGCAGTTAATTAGACATTTAATTAGGCAGGCAACAAGGCAGGTTTTAAGCAGGCAATTAGGCAGTTAATTAGGCGGGCAATTAGGCAGGGAATCCAGCAGTTAATTAGAATGGCAATAAGGCAGTAATTTAGGCAGGCAATTAGCCAGGCAATTAGGCAGGCAATTAGGCAGGCAATTATGCAGGCAATTAGGAAGTTAATTAGGCAGTTAATTAGGAAGTTAATTAGGCAGGCAATTAGGCAGGTAATTATGCAGGCAATTAGGCAGTTAATTAGGCAGGCAATTAGGCAGGCAATAAGGCAGGCTTTTAGGCAGGCAATTAGGCAGGCAATAAGGCAGGCTTTTAGGCAGGCAATGAGGCAGGTAATTAGGCGGGCAATAAGGCAGGCAATAAGGAATGAATGAGGCAGTTAATTAGGCGGGCAATTAGGCAGGCAATTAGGCAGATAATTAGGCAGGCAGTTAGGCAGTTAATTAGGCAGGCAATTGGGCAGGAAATTAGGCAGGCAATAAGGCAGTTAATTAGGCAGTTAATTAGGCAGTTAATTAGGCAGGCAATTATGCAGGCAATTAGGCAGTTAATTGGGCAGGCAATTAGGCAGGCAACAAGGCAGGCTTTTAGGCAGGCAATGAGGCAGTTAATTAGGCAGTTAATTAGGCAGTTAATTAGGCAGGCAATTAGGCAGGCAATAAGGCAGGCAATTAGCCAGTTATTAGGCAGTTAATTAGGAAGTTAATTAGGCAGGCAATTAGACAGGTAATTATGCAGGCAAAAAGGCAGTTAATTAGGCAGGCAGTTAGGCAGTAAATTAGGAAGCCAATTAGGCAAGAAATCCAGCAGTTAATTAGGCAGGTAATGAGGCAGTTAATTAGGCAGTTAATTAGGCAGTTAATTAGGCAGGCAGTTAGGCAGTAAATTAGGAAGCCAATTAGGCACGAAATCCAGCAGTTAATTAGGCAGGTAATGAGGCAGTTAATTAGGCAGTTAATTAGGCAGTTAATTAGGCAGCCAATTAGGCAGGCAAATATGCAGGCAATTAGGCAGTTAATTCGGCAGTTAATTAGGCAGTTAATTAGGCAGTTAATTAGGCAGCCAATTAGGCAGGCAATTATGCAGGCAATAAGGCAGGCAATTAGGCAGTTAATTAGGCAGGCAATTAGGAAGGCAGTTAGGCAGGCAATTAGGCAGTTTATTAGGCAGTAAATTAGGCAGTTAATTAGGCAGTAAATTAGGCATTTAATTAGGCAGGCAATTAGGCAGGAAATTATGCAGGCATTAGGCAGTTAATTAAGCAGGCAATTAGGCAGGCAATAAGGCATGCAATGAGGCAGTTAATTAGGCGGGCAATTAGGCAGGCAATTAGGCAGATAATTAGGCAGGCAATTAGGCAGTTAATTAGGCAGGCAATTAGGCAGGCATTTAGGCAGTTAATTAGGCAGTTAATTAGGCAGGTAATTATGCAGGCAATTAGGCAGTTAATTAGGCAGGCAATTAGGCAGGCAATTAGGCAGTTAATTAGGCAGGCAGTTAGGCAGTTAATAAGGCAGGCAATTAGGCAGGCAATCCAGCAGTTAATTAGGCAGGCAATTAAGCAGTTAATAAGGCAGGCATTAAGGCAGGCAATTAGCCAGACAATTAGGCAGTTAATTAGGCAGTTAATTAGGCAGTTAATTAGGCAGGCAATTAGGCAGTTAATTAGGCAGGCATTGAGGCAGACAATTAGGCAGGCAATTAGGCAGTTAATTAGGCAGTTAATTATGCAGTTAATTAGGCGAACAATTAAGCAGGCAATTAGGCAGGCAATACAGCAGTTAATTAGGCAGGCAATAAGGCAGTTAATTAGGCAGTTTATTAGGCAGTTAATTAGGCAGTTAATTAGGCAGGCATTAAGTTAGGCAATTAGGCAGGCAATTAGGCAATTAATTAGGCAGGCATTTATGCAAGCAATAAGGCAGTTAATTAGACAGTCAATTAGGCAGGCAACAAGGCAGGCTTTTAGGCAGGCAATGAGGCAGTTAATTAGGCGGGCAATTAGGCAGGCAATCCACAGTTAATTAGGCAGGCAATTAGGCAAATAATTAGGCAGGCAATCCAGCAGTTATTTAGGCAGGCAATTAAGCAGTTAATTATGCATTTAATTAGGCAGTTAATTAGGCAGTTAATTAGACATTTAATTAGGCAGGCAACAAGGCAGGTTTTAAGCAGGCAATTAGGCAGTTAATTAGGCGGGCAATTAGGCAGGGAATCCAGCAGTTAATTAGAATGGCAATAAGGCAGTAATTTAGGCAGGCAATTAGCCAGGCAATTAGGCAGGCAATTAGGCAGGCAATTATGCAGGCAATTAGGAAGTTAATTAGGCAGTTAATTAGGAAGTTAATTAGGCAGGCAATTAGGCAGGTAATTATGCAGGCAATTAGGCAGTTAATTAGGCAGGCAATTAGGCAGGCAATAAGGCAGGCTTTTAGGCAGGCAATTAGGCAGGCAATAAGGCAGGCTTTTAGGCAGGCAATGAGGCAGGTAATTAGGCGGGCAATAAGGCAGGCAATTAGGCAGGCAATGAGGCAATTAATTAGGCAGTTAATTAGGCAGTTAACTAGGAAGGCAATTAAGCAGGCAATTAGGCAGTTAATTAAGCAGTTATTTAGGCAGTTAATAAGGCAGTCAATTAGGCAGGCAATTATGCAGGAAAATAGGCAGGCAATTAGGCAGGCAAATTTGCAGGCAATTAGGCAGTTATTAGGCAGGCAATTAGGCAGTAATTAGGCAGGCATTAAGGAAGGCAATTAGGCAGGCAATTAGGTAGTTAATTAGGCAGTTAATTAGGCAGGGAATTAGGCAGGCAATTAGTAAGGCAATTAGGCAGTTAATTAGGCAGTTAATTAGGAAGTTAATTAGGCAGGCAATTAGACAGGTGATTATGCAGGCAAAAAGGCAGTTAATTAGGCAGGCAGTTAGGCAGTAAATTAGGAAGCCAATTAGGCACGAAATCCAGCAGTTAATTAGGCAGGTAATGAGGCAGTTAATTAGGCAGTTAATTAGGCAGTTAATTAGGCAGGCAGTTAGGCAGTAAATTAGGAAGCCAATTAGGCACGAAATCCAGCAGTTAATTAGGCAGGTAATGAGGCAGTTAATTAGGCAGTTAATTAGGCAGTTAATTAGGCAGCCAATTAGGCAGGCAAATATGCAGGCAATTAGGCAGTTAATTCGGCAGTTAATTAGGCAGTTAATTAGGCAGTTAATTAGGCAGCCAATTAGGCAGGCAATTATGCAGGCAATAAGGCAGGCAATTAGGCAGTTAATTAGGCAGGCAATTAGGAAGGCAGTTAGGCAGGCAATTAGGCAGTTTATTAGGCAGTAAATTAGGCAGTTAATTAGGCAGTAAATTAGGCATTTAATTAGGCAGGCAATTAGGCAGGAAATTATGCAGGCATTAGGCAGTTAATTAGGCAGGCAATTAGGCAGTTAATAAGGCAGGCAGTAAGGCAGGCATTTATGCAGGCAGTTAGGCAGGCAATTAGCAGGCAATAAGGCAGGCTTTTAGGCAGGCAATGAAGCAGTTAATTAGGCAGGCAATCAGGCAGTTAATTAGGCAGTTATTGGGGAAGTTAATTAGGCAGGCAATAAGGCAGTTAATTAGGCAGGCAATAAGGCAGTTAATTAGGCAGGCAATTAGGCAGGTAATTATGCAGGCAATTAGGCAGTTAATTAGGCTGGCAATTAGGCAGGCAATCCAGCAGGAAAATTAGGCAGGCATTTATGCAGGCAGTTAGGCAGGCAATTCGGCAGGCAATAAGGCAGGCTTTTAGGCAGGCAATGAAGCAGTTAATTAGGCGGGCAATTAGGCAAGCAATTAGGCAGGCAATTAGGCAGTTAATTACGCAGGCAGTTAGGCATTTAATAAGACAGGCAATTAGGCAGGCAATCCAGCAGTTAATTAGGCAGGCAATTAGGCAGTTAATAAGGCAGGCATTAAGGCAGGCAATTAGCCAGACAATAAGGCAGTTAATTAGGCAGTTAATTAGGCAGGCAATTAGGCAGTTAATTCGGCAGGCATTGAGGCAGACAATTAGGCAGGCAATTAGGCAGTTAATTAGGCAGTTAATTAGGCAGGCAATACAGCAGTTAATTAGGCAGGCAATAAGGCAGTTAATTAGGCAGTTTATTAGCCAGTTAATTAGGCAGTTAATTAGGCAGGCATTAAGTTAGGCAATTAGGCAGGCAATTAGGCAGTTAATTAGGCAGTTAATTAGGCAGGCAATTATTCAGGAATTTATGCAAGCAATAAGGCAGTTAATTAGGCAGGCAATTAGGCAGGCAACTAGGCACGCTTTTAGGCAGGCAATGAGGCAGTTAATTAGGCGGGCAATTAGGCAGGCAATCCAGCAGTTAATTAGGCAGGCAATTAGGCAGTTAATTAGGCAGTTAATTAGGCAGTTATTTAGGCAGTTAATTAGGCAGGCAATTAAGCAGGCAATAAGGCAGGCAATTAGGCAGTTAATTAGGCAATTAATTAGGCAGTTAATTAGGCAGGCAATTAGGCAGGCAATAAGGCAGGCTTTTAGGCAGGCAATGAGGCAGTTAATTAGGCAGGCAGTTAGGCAGTTAATTAGGCAGGCAATTAAACAGGCAATCCAGCATTTAATTAGGCAGGCAATTAGGCAGTTATTTAGGCAGGCATTAAGGCAGGCAATTAGGCAGGAAATTAGGCAGTTAATTAGGCAGGCAATTAGGCAGGCATTTATGCAGGCAATTAGGCAGTAATTAGTTAGGCAATTAGGCAGTTAATTAGGCGGGTAATTAGGCAGGCAATCCAGCAGATAATTAAGCAGGCAATTAGGCAGTTAATTAGGCATTTAATAAGGCAGTTAATTAGGCAATTAATAAGCAGTTAATTAGGCAGTTAATTAGGCAGTTAACTAGGCAGTTAATTATACAGGCAATAAGGCAGGCAATTAGGCAGTTAAATAGGCAGGCAATTAGGCAGGCAATAAAAAAGGCTTTTAGGCAGGCAATGAGGCAGTTAATTAGGCAGGCAGTTAGGCAGTTAATTAGGCAGGCAATTAAACAGGCAATCCAGCATTTAATTAGGCAGGCAATTAGGCAGTTATTTAGGCAGGCATTAAGGCAGGCAATTAGGCAGGCAATTAGGCAGTTAATTAGGTAGGCAATTAGGCAGGCATTCATGCAGGCAATTAGGCAGTAATTAGTTAGGCAATTAGGCAGTTAATTAGGCGGGCAATTAGGCAGGCAATCCAGCAGTTAATTAGAATAGGGAATAAGGCAGTTAATTAGGCAGTTAATTAGGCAGGCAATTAGGCAGGCAATTAGGCAGGCAATTATGCAGGCAATTAGGCAGGCAATCAGGCAGTTAATTAGGCAGTTTTTGGGGAAGTTAATTAGGCAGGCAATAAGGCAGTTAATTAGGCAGGCAATTAGGCAGGTAATTATGCAGGCAATTAGGCAGTTAATTAGGCAGGCAATTAGGCAGGCAATAAAGCAGGCTTTTAGGCAGGCAATGAGGCAGTTAATTAGGCAGGCAGTTAGGCAGTTAATTAGGCAGGCAATTAAACAGGCAATCCAGCATTTAATTAGGCAGGCAATTAGGCAGTTATTTAGGCAGGCATTAAGGCAGGCAATTAGGCAGGCAATTAGGCAGTTAATTAGGTAGGCAATTAGGCAGGCATTCATGCAGGCAATTAGGCAGTAATTAGTTAGGCAATTAGGCAGTTAATTAGGCGGGCAATTAGGCAGGCAATCCAGCAGTTAATTAGAATAGGGAATAAGGCAGTTAATTAGGCAGTTAATTAGGCAGTCAATTAGGCAGGCAATTAGGCAGGCAATTAGGCAGGCAATTAGGCAGGCAATCAGGCAGTTAATTTGGCAGTTATTGGAGAAGTTAATTAGGCAAGCAATAAGGCAGTTAATTAGGCAGGCAATTAGGCAGGTAATTATGCAGGCAATTAGGCAGTTAATTAGGCAGGCAATTAGGCAGTTAATTAGGCAGGCAATTAGGCAGGCATTTATGCAGGCAATTAGGCAGTAATTAGTTAGGCAATTAGGCAGTTAATTAGGCGGGCAATTAGGCAGGCAATCCAGCAGATAATTAAGCAGGCAATTAGGCAGTTAATTAGGCGGGCAATTAGGCAGGCAATCCAGCAGTTAATTAGAATAGGGAATAAGGCAGTTAATTAGGCAGTTAATTAGGCAGGCAATTAGGCAGGCAATTAGGCAGTTAATTAGGTAGGCAATTAGGCAGGCATTCATGCAGGCAATTAGGCAGTAATTAGTTAGGCAATTAGGCAGTTAATTAGGCGGGCAATTAGGCAGGCAATCCAGCAGTTAATTAGAATAGGGAATAAGGCAGTTAATTAGGCAGTTAATTAGGCAGTCAATTAGGCAGGCAATTAGGCAGGCAATTAGGCAGGCAATTAGGCAGGCAATTAGGCAGGTAATTAGGCAGTTAATTAGTCAGGCAATTACGCAGTTATTTAGGCAGGCATTAAGGCAGGCAATTAGGCAGGCAATTAGGCAGTTAATTAGGCAGGCAGTTAGGCAGTTAATTAGGCAGGCAATTAGGCAGGCAATCCAGCAGTTAATTAGGCAGGCAATTAGGCAGTTAATTAGGCAGGCATTAAGGCAGACAATTAGCCAGACAATTAGGCAGTTAATTAAGCAGTTAATTAGGCAGGCAATTAGGCAGTTAATTAGGCAGGCATTAAGGCAGACAATTAGGCAGGCAATTAGGCAGTTAATTAGGCAGTAAATTAGGCAGACAATTAGGCAGGCAATTAGGCAGGCAATCCAGCAGTTAATTAGGCAGGCAATAAGGCAGTTAATTAGGCAGTTTATTAGGCAGTTAATTAGGCAGTTAATTAGGCAAGCATTAAGTTAGGCAATTAGGCAGGCAATTAGGCAGTTAATTAGGCAGGCAATTAGGCAGGCATTTATGCAAGCAATAAGGCAGTTAATTAGGCAGGCAATTAGGCAGGCAACAAGGCAGGCTTTTAGGCAGGCAATAAGGCAGTTAATTAGGCGGGCAATTAGGCAGGCAATCCAGCAGTTAATTAGGCAGGCAATTAGGCAAATAATTAGGCAGGCAATCCAGCAGTTAATTAGGCAGGCAATTAAGCAGTTAATTATGCATTTAATTAAGCAGTTAATTAGGCAGTTAATTAGGCAGGCTTTAAGTGAGACAATTAGGCAGGCAATTAGGTAGTTAATTAGTCAGTTAATTAGGCATTTAATTAGGCAGGCAACAAGGCAGGCTTTTAGGCAGGCAATTAGGCAGTTAATTAGGTGGGCAATTAGGCAGGCAATCCAGCAGTTAATTAGAATAGGCAATAAGGCAGTTAATTAGGCAGTTAATTAGGCAGGCAATTAGGCAGGCAATTATATAGGCAATAAGGAAGTTAATAAGCAGTTAATTAGGAAGTTAATTAGGCAGGCAATTAGGCAGGTAATTATGCAGGCAATTAGGCAGTTAATTAGGCAGGCAATTAGGCAGGCAATAAGGCAGGCTTTTAGGCAGGCAATTAGGCAGTTATTTATGCAGGCATTAAGGCAGGGCAATTAGGCAGTTAATTAGGAAGTTAATTAGTGAGGCAATTAGGCAGGTAATTATGCAGGCAGTTAGGCAGTTAATTAGGCAGGCCATTAGGCAGGCAATAAGGCAGGCTTTTAGGCAGGCAATTAGGCAGTTATTTAGGCAGGCATTAAGGCAAGCGATTAGGCAGTTAATTAGGCAGTTAATTAGGCAGTTAATAAGACAGGCAATTAGGCAGGCAATAATGCAGGCAATTAGGCAGTTAATAAGGCAGGCAATTAGGCAGGTAACAAGGCAGGCTTTTAGGCAGGCAATAATTAAAGTTAATTAGTTGGGCAATTAGGCAGGATATCCAGCAGTTAATAAGGCAGGCTATAAGGTAGTTAATTAGGTAGTTAATTTGGCAGTTAATAAGGCAGTTAATTAGGCAGGCAATTTTGCAGGCAAATAGGCAGGAAATTAGGCAGGCAATTAGGCAGGCAAATATGCAGGCAATTAGGCAGGTAATTAGGCAGTTAATTAGTCAGGCAATTACGCAGTTATTTAGGCAGGCATTAAGGCAGGCAATTAGGCAGGCAATTAGGCAGTTAATTAGGCAGTTAATTAGGCAGTTAATTCGGCAGTTAATTAGCCAGGCAATTAGGCAGGCAACAAGGCAGGCTTTAAGGCTGGCAATGAGGCAGTTAATAAAGGTGGGCAATTAGGCAGGCAATTACAATTATGCAGGCAATTAGGCAGTTAGTTAGGCAGGCAATTAGGCAGGAAATAAGGCAGTCTTTAAGGCAGGCAATGAGGCAAATAATTAAGCGGGCAATTGGGCAGGCAATTATGCAGGCAATTAGGCAGTTAGTTAGGCTAGGCAATTAGACAGGCAATAAGGCAGGCTTTAAGGCAGGCAAAGAGGCAAATAATTAAGCGGGCAATTAGGCAGGTAATTAGGCAGACAATTAGGCAGGTAATTAGGCAGTTAATTAGGCAGTTAATCAGGCAGTTAATTATGCAGTTAATAAGGCAGTTAATTAGGCAGGTAACATGGCAGGCTTTTAGGCAGGCAATGAGGCAGTTAATTAGGCGGGCAATTAGGCAGGCAATCCAGCAGTTAATTAAGCAGGCAATTAGGCAGTTAATTAGGCAGTTAATTAGGCAGTTAATTAGGCATGCAATTAGGCAAACAATTAGGCAGGCAATTAGGCAGGCATTTAAGCAGGCAATTAAGCAGTTAATTAGACAGGCAATTAGGTAGTTAATTAGGCAGGCAATTAGGCAGGTAATTATGCAGGCAATTAGGCAGTTAATTAGGCGGGCAATTAGGCAGGCAATCCAGCAGTTAATTAGAATAGGCAATAAGGCAGTTAATTAGGCATGCAATTAGGCATACAATTAGGCAGGCAATTAGGCAGTCATTTAAGCAGGCAATTAAGCAGTTAATTAGACAGGCAACTAGGTAGTTAATTAGGCAGTTCATTAGGCAGTTAATTAGGCAGTTAATAAGGCAGGCAATTAGGCAGGCAATTAGGCAGGCAATAAGCAGGCAATTAGGCAGGCAATTCGGCAGTTAATTAGGCAGTTAATTAGGCAGTTAATTAGGCAGGCAATTAGGCATGCAACAAGGCAGGCAATAAGGCAGGCAATTAGGCAGTTAATTAGGCAGGCAATTAGGAAGGCAGTTAGGCAGGCAATTAGGCAGTTTATTAGGCAGTAAATTAGGCAGTTAATTAGGCAGTAAATTAGGCATTTAATTAGGCAGGCAATTAGGCAGGAAATTATGCAGGCATTAGGCAGTTAATTAGGCAGGCAATTAGGCAGTTAATAAGGCAGGCAGTAAGGCAGGCATTTATGCAGGCAGTTAGGCAGGCAATTAGCAGGCAATAAGGCAGGCTTTTAGGCAGGCAATGAAGCAGTTAATTAGGCAGGCAATCAGGCAGTTAATTAGGCAGTTATTGGGGAAGTTAATTAGGCAGGCAATAAGGCAGTTAATTAGGCAGGCAATAAGGCAGTTAATTAGGCAGGCAATTAGGCAGGTAATTATGCAGGCAATTAGGCAGTTAATTAGGCT
>NW_026963225.1:0-13597 GCF_032445375.1 Bacillus rossius redtenbacheri | reverse complement strand
CTGCAAACAGCGAACTACAAAATGCTGACAATTACCGGCGAACTGCCAAATACAAATTGCTACCTGCAAACCGCAAACCACAAACCGTACTACAAAGTAATAACTGCAAACTGCAAACTGACAACTGCAACTGCAAACTGCGAACTGCAATCTACGAAATGCATACCTACTAACTGCGAACAGCAAACTCCGAACTGCACACTGCAAACTGCGAACTACAAACTTATGACTGTAACATGTGAACTGCAAACTGCGAACGGCAAACTGTGAAGTGCAAACTGCGAACTGCGAACAGCGAATTACGAGCTGCAATTCCCAAACTGTAAAACTTTAAACTGCAAACCACCAAATGCTTATTTGAGAACTGCGAACTGCATACTGCGAAATGAAAAACTGCAAACTTCAAATGCGAACTGCAAACGGCAATCTGCAAACCACAAACCTAAAACCGCAAACCGAACACCGTAATCCGCAAAGGGCAATTTGCGATTTGCAAACAGCAAACTTCAAACAACGACTTAAACTGCGAACTGCAAACTGCCAATTGCAAAATGAAAACTGTGAACTGCAAACAGCGAACCGCAAACCACTAACCTCAAAGATTTGCGAATTGCGAACAGCGAAATGCAAAAGGCGAACTGCAAACTGCAAATGCAAACCGCAAACTGAAAACCGTATGCGGAAGTTTGGGATCTGCGAACTGCGAACTGTTAACCTCAAACTGCGAACTGAGAAATGGGAACTTCAAACTGCGAACAGCAAACGGCAATCCGCAAACCAAAAATCAAAAACCATTTTCCGCAAACTACGACCTGCAAACTGCAAACTGCCTAATGCCAACTACAAACCGCAAAACGCAAACCGAAAACTGAAAACTGGTAATTTCAAACTGCGAACTGCAAACTGTGAACTCTAAACTACGACCTGCAATGTGCAAATTGCAAACTGTAAAATTCAAACTACAAACTGCATATTGCGAACTGCTAACTGATTAAAGCAAACTGCCAACTGCAAACCACAAAACTAAAACCGCAATCCGCAAACTGCATACCGAAAAACGCTAAGGCGATAGATGACATCGAACAGCGAACTGTAAACGGCGAACTGCAAAACTACAAACTGCAAACTGCAAATGCGAACAGCAATCCGCAAAGCACAAAATTTAAACAGCAAACTACAAACTGCAAATCCCAACTGCGAACTACAAACTGCATAAAGCGAACCTACGAACTCTGAACAGTAAACTGCGAATTGCAAACTGAGAACTGCGAACAGAAAACTGTGAACTGCAAACTGAGAACTACGCACTGCTAACTGCAAACTTTGAACTGCGAACTAACAATTGCGAACTGCAAACTGCATTCTCAGAACAGCGATGTGCGAAAAGCGAAATGCGAACATCAAACTGCTAACTGCAACCTGCGAACTGTAAACGGCTAACTACGAACTGCTTGGTGCTAATTGCGAACTGCAAACTGCGATTCGTAAACCGCAAACCGACATCCGCAAACCACAAACTTCAAACAGCAAATTGAAAACTGTAAACTGCAAACTAAGAACTACTATCTGCGAACTGCGAACTGCAAATATCAAAATGAAAACTACAACTGCAACACGTAAACCACATACCGCAAACTCGAACAAAAAACTGAAAACTGCCTGCCTAATTAACTACCTAATTGCCACCTAATTAACTGCCTAATTAACAGTTTGCAAACTGCGATATACGAACTTGCGAAAAACGAACTGAAAAATGAGAAATGCGAAATGCGAACTGCAAACTGCAAAAAGCGAACTGCAAACCGCAAACCGCAGACCGCAAACCACAAACCGTAAACTACACAGTAATAACTGCAAACTGCATACTGACAACTGCAACTGCAAATTGCGATCTGCAAACTGCAAACATTAAACTCCTAACTGCTAACTGCAAACTGCAACTGAAATGTGCGAACGGAAAACTGCGAAATTCAAATCTACTAACAGCCAAAACAAACTCCGAACTGCACACTGCAAACTGCGAACTGCAACCTGCAAACTACAAACTTTTGACGGTTACATGAGAACTGCAAACTGCGAACTGCAAAATGCGAAGTGCAAACTGCGAACTGCGAACAGTGAACTACAAGCTGCAAACCGCAAAAAGTAAAACTGCAAATTGCAAACTACAAAAACGCCAAATGCGTATTTGCGCACTGCGAATTGAGAGCTGCGAACTGAAAAACTGCTAACTTCATACTACGAACTGCAAATGCGAACTGAAAACGGCAATCAGCAAACCACAAACCATAAACCACAAACCGAAAACCGAAATCCGCAAACGACAATTTGCGATTTGCGAACTGCGAACTTCAAACTGCAAATGAAACTGCAACCGCAAAACGCAATTCGCATACCATATACATTCTAACGCAAACTGCGATATGCGAACTAATTAATTGCCTAATTGCCTGCCTTTTTCCTTAATTTCCTGCCTGCCTAATTGCTTGCCTAATTGCCTGCTTATTTAACTGCCTAATTGCCTGCCTAATTAACTGCCTAATTAACTGCCTAATTGCCTGACTAATTTCCTGCCAAATAAACTGCCTAATTGCTTGCTTAATTGCTTGTCTAATTGCCAGCCTAATTGCCTGCCTAATTCTCTGCCTTACTGCCTGCCAAAATGCCTGCCTGCCTAAATGCCTGCATAATTGCCTGCCTAATTTCCTGCTCAATTGCCTGCCTAATTACCTGCCTAACTGCCTGCCTATTTGCCTGCCTGATTGCCTGCCTAATTGCCTGCCACTTATCTTCCTAATTCCTGCCTAATTGCCTACCTGCCTAATTGCCTGCCTGCCAAATTGCCTGCCAAATTGCCTGTTTAATTAACTGACTAATTGCAAAGCCTAATAAACTGCCTAATTAACTGCCTTATAGCCTTCCTAATTGCCTGCCTGCCTAAGTAAATTCCTGCCTAATTGCTTTCCTAATTGCTTGCCTAATTAGCTGCCTGATTGCCTCCTTAATTGCCTGCCTAATTGCCTTACTAATTAACTGCCTTACTGCCTGCCTAATTGCCTGCCAGCCTAATTGCCTGCCTGCCTAATTTCCTGTCTATTTTAGTGCCTTTTTGCCTGCCGAATTTACTGCCTAATTGCCTGCCTAATTGCCTGCCTAATTGCCTGCCTAATTAACTGCTTAATTAACTGCCTAATAAACTGTCTAATTGCCTGCCTAATTAACTGCCTAATTTCCTGCCTAATTAACTGCCTAATTTCCTGCATTATTGCCTGCCTAGTTGCTTGCCTAATTAACTACCTTATTGCCTGCATAATTGCCTGCTCTATTGCCTGCCGATTAACTGCCTAATTGCCACCTAATTAACTGCCTAATTAACTGTATAATTGCCTGCCTAATTAACTGCCTAATTTCCTGCCTTATTGCCTGCCTAAATGCCTGCCTAATAATTTTGTCTAATTGCCAGCCTAATTAACTGCCTAATTTCCTGCCTAATTAGCTCCCTAATTTCCTGCCTTATTGCCTGCCTATTTGCCTGCCTAATTAACTGCCTAATTGCCTGCCTAATTGCCTGCCAAATTGCCTGCCTAATTAACTGCCTAATTGCCTGCCTAATTCTCTGCCTTACTGCCTGCCTAATTGCCTGCCTGCCTAAATGCCTGAATATTTGCCTGCCTAATTTCCTGCTCAATTGCCTGCCTAATTACTTGCCTAATTGGCTGCCTAATTAACTGCCTAATTACCTGCCTACTTGACTGCCTAATTAACTGCCTAATTGCCTGCCTAATTAACTGCCTAAATGCCTGCCTAAAAGCCTGCCTAATTGCCAGCCTATATAACTATCTAATTGCCTACCTAATTGCTGCCTAATTGCTTGCCTAATTGCCTGCCTAATCAACTGCCTAATTGCCTTCCTAATTGCCTGCTTAATTGAATGCCTAATTGCCTGCCTAATTACCTGCCAAATTGCTTGCCTGCCTAATTAACTGCTTAATTGTCTGCCTTATTACCTGCCTGCCTAATTGCCAGCCTGCTTAATGGCCTGCCAGCCTATTTGCCTGCCTGCCTAATTTCCTGCCAACATTCCTGCCTAATTGCCTGCCTAATTTACTGCCTAATTGCCTGCCTCATTGCCTGCCTAAATGTCAGCCTAATTGCTTGCCTAATCACCTACCTAATTGCGTGCCTAATTACCTGCCTACTTGCCTGCCTAATTAACTGCCTAATTGCCTGTCTAATTAACTGCCTAATAGCCTTCCTAATTGCCTGACTAATTACCTGCCAAATTGCCTGCTTGCCTAATGAATTGCTTAATTGCCTGCCTAATTGCCTGCCTGCCTAATTACCTGCTTAATAGCCTGCCTAATTAGGGGCCTAATTAACTGCCTAATTGCCTGCCTAATTGCCAGCCTGCCTAATTACCTGCTTAATAGCCTGCCTAATTAGGGGCCTAATTATCTGCCTTATTGCCTGCCTAATTACCTGCATAATTGCTTGCCTAATTGCTTGCCTGCCTAATTTCCTGCCTAATTAACTGCCTAATTGCCTGCCTAATTAACTGCCTAATTGCCTGCCTGATTGCCTACTTAATTGCCTGCCTAATTAACTGCCTAATTGCCTGCCTAATTATTTGTCTAATCAACTGCCTAACTGCCTGCCTAATTATCTGCCTAATTGTCTACCTAATTGCTTGCCTAATTGCCTGTCCAATTGCCTGCCTAATTATCTGTTTAATTGCTTGCCTAATTGTCTTTCGAGTTACCTGCCTAATTGCCTGCCTATTTGCCTGCCTAACTAACTGCCTAATTGCGTGCCTAATTATCTGCCTAATTGCCTACCTAATTAACTGCCTTTCTGCCTGCCTAATTGCTTCTCTGCCTAATTGCCTACCTAATTGCCTGCCTTCCTGCCTAATTGCCTGCATTATTGCCTGCGTAATTGCCTGCCTAAATGCCTGCCTAATTGCCTGCCTAATATTTGCCTAATTGCCTGCCTAATTAACTGCCTTACTGCCTATCTAATTGCTTGCTTTCCTAATTGCTTACTCTTTTGCTTGCCTTCCTGCCTATTTGCCTGCCTAATTGACTTTATAATTGCCTGCCTTAATAACTGCCTAATTACCTGCTTAATTAACTGCTTATTTGCCCGCCTAATTGCCAGCCTAATTGCCTGCCTAATCGCCTGCCTAATTGCCTGCCAAATTGCCTGCCAAATTACGTGCCAATTTGCCTGCTTACCCAATTAACTGCTTAAATGCATGCCTAATTGCCTGCCTGCCTAATTGCTTGCCTGCCTAATTGCCTACCTAATTGCCTGCCTATTTGAATTCATAATTGCCTGCCTTATTAACTGCCTAATTGCCTGCTTAATTAACTGCCTTATTGCCTGCTTAATTAACTGCCTAATTGCCTGCCTTATTGCCTGCCTCATTACCTGCCTAATTGCCTGCCTTATTAACTGCTTTATTAACTGCCGAATTACCTGCCAAATTGCCTGCCTAATTAACTGCTTAATATATTGCCTTATTGCCTGCATAATTGCCTGCTCAATTAACTGCCTATTACCAGCCGAATTTCCTGCCTAATTGCCTGACTAATTAACTTCCTTATAGCCTGCTTAATTGCCTGCTTAATTGCCTGCATAATTGCCTGCCTAAATAATTGCCTAATTGCCTGCCTTATTATCTGCCTAATTGCCTGCATAATTAACTACCTAAATACCTACATTATTGCCTGCCTAGTTGCTTGCCTAATTAACTACCTTATTGCCTGCCTAATTGCCTGCTCTATTGCCTGCTTAATAAACTGCCTAATTGCCACCTAATTAACTGCCTAATTAACTGCCTAATTGCCTGCCTATTTAACTGCCTTATTTCCTGCCTAATTAACTGCCTAATTTCCTGCCTTATTGCCTGCCTAATTGCCTGCCTAATTAACTGCCGAATTACCTGCCTAACTGCCTGCCTAATTGCATGCCTAATTAACTGCCTAAATGCCTGCCTAATTAACTGCCTAATTGCCTTCCTAATTGCCTGCCCAATAAACTGCCTAATTGCCTGCATATTTGCCTGCCTAATTACCTGCCAAATTGCTGCTTGCCTAATTTACTGCTTAATTGAATGCACTAATTGCCTGCCTGCCAAATTACCTGCTTAATAGCATGCCTAATTACCTGCTTAATAGCCTGCCTAATTAGGGGCCTAATTAACTGCCTAATTGCCTGCCTAATTAAAAGCCTAATTGCCTGCCTAATTGCCTGCCTACTTAACTGGCTAATTGCCTGCCTTATCAACTGCCTAATTTCCTGCCTAATTGCCTGCCTAATTGCCTGACTAATTAACTTCCTTATAGACTACCTAATTGCCTGCTTATTTGCCTTCCCAATTGCCTGCCTAAATAATTGCCTAATTGACTGCCTAATCATCTGCCTAATTGCCTGCCTAATTAATTACCTAAAACCTGCTTTTTTGCCTGCCTAGTTGTTTGCCTAATTAACTACCTTATTGCCTGCCTAATTGCCTGCTCTATTGCCTGCTTAATAAACTGTTTAATTGCCACCTAATTAACTGCCTAATTAAGTGCCTAACTGCCTGCCTATTTAACTGCCTTACTTTCTGCCTAATTAACTGCCTAATTTCCTGCCTTATTGCCTGCCTAATTGCCTGCCTAATTAACTGCCTAATTGCTTGCCTAATTAACTGTTTAATTGCTTGCCTAATTAACAGCCTAATTGCCTGCCTATTTAACTGTCTAATTAACTGCCTAATTGCCAGCCTAATTATCTGCCTTATTGCCTGCCTAATTGCTTGCCGAATTTTCTGCCGAATTACCTGCCTAATTGCCTGCCTAATTGCCTGCCTAATTAACTGCCTAATTGCCTGCCTAATTAACTGCCTAATTGCCTGCCTAATTGCCTGTTTAAATAACTGCCTAATTGCAACGCCTAATAAACTGCCTAATTTACTGCCTTATAGCCTTCCTAATTGCCTGCCTGCCTAAGTAACTTCCAGCCTAATTTCTTTCCTTATTGCTTGCTTAATTAACTGCCTAATTGCCACGTTAAATGCCTGCCTAATTGCCTGCCATATTAACTGCCTAATTGCTTGCCTTATTAACTACCTAATTGCGTTCATAATTACCTGCCTAATTAACTGCCTAATTGCCTGCCTAATTAACTGCCTAATTGCCTGCCTAATTGCCTGCCTAATTGCCTGCCTAAATGCCTGCCAAATTGCCTGCTTGCCTAATTAACTGCTTAATTGCCTGCCTAATTGCCTGCCTAATTACCTGCTTAATAGCATGCCTAATTTACTGCCTAATTGCCTGCCTAATTAACTGCCTAATTGCCTGCCTAATTGCCTGCTTAATTAACTGGCTAATTGCCTGCCTAATCAACTGCCTAATTTCCTGCCTAATTGCCTGTTTAATTGCCTGCCTAATTAACTGCCTAATTGCCTGCCTAATTGCCTGCCTAATTAACTGCCTAATTGCCTGCCTAATTATCTGCCTAATTGCTTGCCAAATTGATGTGTCCAATTGCCTGCCTAATTATCTCCCTAATTGCCTGCCTGATTAACTACCTAATTGCCTGCCTAATTGCCTGCATAATTCTTTGCCTAATTAACTGCCTTATTGCCTGCCTAATTGCCTGCCTAATTGCCTGACTAATTAACTGCCTAATTGCCTGCCTTATTAACTGCCTAATTGCCTGCCTAAATAACTGCCTAATTGACTGCCTAATTATCTGCCTAATTGCCTGCCTAATTGCTTGCCTAATTGCCAGCCTAATTGCCTGCCTAATTCTCTGCCTTACTGCCTGCCAAATTGCCTGCCTGCCTAAATGCCTGCATAATTGCCTGCCTAATTTCCTGCTCAATTGCCTGCCTAATTACCTGCCTAACTGCCTGCCTATTTGCCTGCCTGATCGCCTGCCTAATTGCCTGCCACTTATCTGCCTAATTCCTGCCTAATTGTCTGCCTAATTGCCTGTTTAATTAACTGCCTAATTGCAACGCCTAATAAACTGCCTAATTTACTGCCTTATAGCCTTCCTAATAGCCTGCCTAAGTAACTTCCAGCCTAATTGCTTTCCTTATTGCTTGCTTAATTAACTGTATAATTGCCTCCTTAATTGCCTGCCTAATTGCCTGCCATATTAACTGCCTAATTGCTTGCCTTATTAACTACCTAATTGCGTGCATAATTACCTACCTAATTAACTGTGCCTAATTGCCTGCCTAATTAACTGCCTAATTGCCTGCCTAATTGCCTGCCTAAATGCCTGCCAAATTGCCTGCTAGCCTAATTAACTGCTTAATTGCCTGCCTAATTGCCTGCCTAATTGCCTGCCTAATTGCCTTCCTAATTAACTGCCTAATTGCCTGCCTAATTGCCTGCCTAATTAACTGGCTAATTGCCTGCCTAATCAAATGCCTAATTTCCTGCCTAATTGCCTGTTTAATTGCCTGCCTAATTAACTGCCTAATTGCCTGCCTAATTGCCTGACTAATTAACTGCCTAATTGCCTGCCTAATTATCTGCCTAATTGCTTGCCTAATTGATGTGTAATTGTCTGCCTTATTACCTGCCGAATTGCCTGCATACCTTATAAACTGCTTAATTGCATTCCTAATTGCCTGCCTGCCTAATTGCTTCTTTAATTAACTGCTTAATTGCCTGCTTAATTACTTGCCTAATTGCCTGAAAAATAAACTGCCTAATTGACTGCCAAATAGCTTGCCTAATTGCCTGCCTTATTGCCTGCCTGCCTGCCTAAATGCCTGTTCAATTGCCTTCCTAATTTCCTGCCTTATTAACTGCTTAATTGCCTGCTTAATTAACTGCCTAATTCTCTGCCTTATTGCCTGCCTAATTGCCTGCATAATTGCCTGCCTAATTAACTGCCTAATTGCCTGCCTAATTAACTGCCTTATTGCCTGCCTAATGAACTTCCTAATTGCTTGCCTAATTGCCTGTCTAATTGCCAGCCTAATTGCCTTTCTTATTGCCTGCCTAATTTCCTGCCTAATTGCCTGTCTGCCTAATTGCCTGCCTGCTTAATTGCCTGCCTGCCTAATTGCCTGCCTAATTTCCCGCTTAAAAGCCTGCATAATTGCCTGCCTAAATAACTGCCTAATTGACTGCCTAATTTACAATGTAATTTCTTGCATAATTAATTGCCTACTTGTCTGCCTAATTGCCTGCTTATTTGCCAACCTTATTAACTGCCTAATTGCCTGCCTAATTGCCTGCCTAATGCCTGCCTAATTGCCTGCCTAATTAATTGCATAATTGCCTGCCTAATTATCTGATTAATTGCCTGCCTAATTAACTGCCTAATTGCCTGCCTAATTGACTTCATAATTGCCTGCTAATTAACTGCCTAATTTCCTGCCTAATTGCCTGCCTAATTAATTACCTAATTGCCTGCCTTATTAACTGCTTAATTGCTTGCCTAATTGCCTACCTTATTGCCTGTCTAATTAACTGCCTTATAGCCTGCCTAATTGCCTGCTTAATTGCCTGCCTAATTATTTGCATAATTGCCTGCCTAATTAACTGCCTAATTGCCTGCCTAATTCCTTGCCTGCCTAATTGACTTCATAATTGCCTGCCTTATTAACTGCCTAATTGCCTGCTAATGAACTGCCTATTTTCCTGCCTAATTTCCTGCCTTATTAACTGCCTAATTGCCTGCCTAATTAACAGCCTAATTGCCTGCCTATTTAACTGCCTAATTAACTGCCTAATTGCCTGCCTAATTATCTGCCTAATTGCCTACCTTATTGTCTGCCTAATTGCTTGCCTAATTGTCTGCCGAATTACCTGCCTATTTGCCTGCCTAATTGCCTGCCTAATTATCTGCCTATTTGCCTACCTCATTAACTGCCTTACTGCCTGCCTAATTGCCTGCCTGCCTAAATGCCTGAATATTTGCCTGCCTAATTTCCTGCTCAATTGCCTGCCTAATTACTTGCCTAATTGCCTGCCTAATTAACTGCCTAATTACCTGCCTACTTGCCTGCCTAATTAACTGCCTAATTGCCTGCCTAATTAACTGCCTAAATGCCTGCCTAAAAGCCTGCCTAATTGCCTGCCTATTTAACTATCTAATTGCCTGCCTAATTGCTGCCTAATTGCTTGCCTAATTGCCTGCCTAATCAACTGCCTAATTTCCTGCCTAATTGCCTGCTTAATTGCATGCCTAATTGCCTGCCTAATTAACAGCCAAATTTCTTGCCTGCCTAATTAACTGCTTAATTGTCTGCCTTATTACCTGCCTGCCTAATTGCCTGCCTGCTTAATGGCCTGCCAGCCTAATTGCCTGCCTAATTTCCTGCGAACATTCCTGCGTAATTGCCTGCCTAATTTACTGCCTAATTGCCTGCCTCATTGCCTGCCTAATTGTCTGCCTAATTGCTTGCCTAATCACCTACCTAATTGTGTTCCTAATTACCTGCCTACTTGCCTGACTAATTAACTGCCTAATTGCCTATCTAATTAACTGCCTAATTGCCTATCTAATTAACTGCCTAATAGCCTTCCTAATTGCCTGACTAATTACCTGCCAAATTGCCTGCTTGCCTAATGAATTGCTTAATTGCCTGCCTGCCTAATTACCTGCAAAATAGCCTGCCTAATTAAGGGCCTAATTAACTGCCTAATTGCATGCCTTATTAACTGCCTAATTGCCTGGCTAATTAACTGCCTAATTGCCTGCCTGATTGCCTACTTAATTGCCTAATTGCCGGCCTAATTATCTACCTAAATGTGTACCTAATTGCTTGCCTAATTAACTGCCTAATTGCTTGCCTGTCCAATTGCCTGCCTAATTATCTGTTAAATTGCCAGCCTAATTAACTACCTAAATACCTGCATTATTGCCTGCCTATTTACTTGCCTAATTAACTACCTTATTGCCTGCCTAATTGCCTGCTCTATTGCCTGCCTAACTAACTGCCTAATTGCCTGCCTAATTAACTGTCTAATTGCCTGCCTAATTAACTGCCTAATTTCCTGCCTAATTAACTGCCTAATTTCCTGCCTTATTGCCTGCCTAATTAACTGCCTAATTGCCTGCCTAATTTACAGCCTAATTGCCTGTCTATTTAACTGCCTAATTAATTGCCTAATTGCCTGCCTAATTATCTGCCTAATTGACTGCCTAATTGCCTGCCTAATTAACTGCATAATTAACTGCCTTACTGCCTGCCTAATTGCTTGCCTGCCTAATTCCCTACCTAATTGCCTGCCTTCCTGTCTAATTAACTGCCTAATTGCCTGCCTAATTGCTTGCCTAATTGTCTGCCGAATTACCTGCCTAATTGCCTGCCTATTTGCCTGCCTAACTAACTGCCTAATTGCCTGCCTAATTATCTGCCTAATTGCCTACCTAATTAACTGCCTTACTGCCTGCCTAATTGCATGCCTGCCTAATTACCTAACTAATTGCCTACCTAATTGCCTGCCATCCTGCCTAATTGCCTGCATTATTGCCTGCGTAATTGCCTGCCTAAATGCCTGCCTAATTAACTGCCTAATTGCTGCCTAATATTTGCCTAATTGCCTGCCTAATTAACTGCCTTACTGCCTATCTAATTGCTTGCTATCCTAATTGCTTACCTATTTGCTTGCCTTCCTGCCTATTTGCCTGCCTGATTGATTTTATAATTGCCTGCCTTAATAACTGCCTAATTACCTGCTTATTAACTGCTTAATTGCCCGCCTTATTGCCAGCCTAATTGCCTGCCTAATCGCCTTCCTAATTACCTGCCAAATGCCTGCCAAATTACGTGCCAATTTGCCTGCTTACCCAATTAACTGCTTAAATGCATGCCTAATTGCCTGCCTGCCTAATTGCTTGCCTGCCTAATTGCCTACCTAATTGCCTGCCTATTTGAATTCATAATTGCCTGCCTTATTAACTGCCTAATTGCCTGCTTAATTAACTGCCTTATTGCCTGCTTAATTAACTGCCTAATTGCCTGCCTTATTGCCTACCTCATTAACTGCTTATTGCCTGCCTTATTAACTGCTTTATTAACTCCCTAAGTGCCTGCCTTATAGCCTGACTAATTGCCTGTCGAATTACCTGCCAAATTGCCTGCCTAATTAACTTCTTAATATATTGCCTTATTGCCTGCATAATTGCCTGCTCAATTAACTGCCTATTACCAGCCGAATTGCCTGCCTAATTGCCTTTCTAATTAACTTCCTTTTAGCCTGCTTAATTGCCTGCTTAATTGCCTGCCTAATTGCCTGCCTAAATAATTGCCTAATTGCCTGCCTTATTATCTGCCTAATTGCCTGCATAATTAATTACCTAAATACCTACATTATTGCCTGCCTAATTGCTTGCCTAATTAACTACTTTATTGCCTGCCTAATTGCCTGCTCTATTGCCTGCCTAATTAACTGCCTAATTGCCACCTAATTAATTGCCTAATTAACTGTCTAATTGCCTGCCTAATTAACTGCCTAATTACCTGCCTAATTAACTACCTAAAACCTGCATTATTGCCTGCCTAGTTGTTTGCCTAATTAACTACCTTATTGCCTGCCTAATTGCCTGCTCTATTGCCTGCTTAATAAACTGCCTAATTGCCACCTAATTAACTGCCTAATTAAGTGCCTAATTGCCTGCCTATTTAACTGCCTTATTTTCTGCCTTATTAACTGCCTAATTTCCTGCCTTATTGCCTGCCTAATTACCTGCCTAATTAACTGCCTAATTGCCTGCCTAGTTAACTGTTTAATTGCCTGCCTAATTAACAGCCTAATTGCCTGCCTATTTAACTGTCTAATTAACTGCCTTATTGGCAGCCTAATTATCTGCCTTATTGCCTGCCTAATTGCTTGCCTAATTTTCTGCCGAACTACCTGCCTAATTGCCTGCCTAATTGCCTGCCCAATTAACTGCCTAATTGCCTGCCTAATTGCCTGCCTAATTGCCTGCCTAATTGCCTGCCTAATTAACTGCATAAATGCCTGCCTAATGATCTGTCTAATTGCCTGCCTTATTGTCTGCCTAATTGCTTGCCTAATTGTCTGCCGAATTACCTGCCTATTTGCCTGCTTAATTGCCTGCCTAATTATCTGCCTATTTGCCTACCTAATTAACTGCTTAATTGCCTGCCTAATAGCTTGTCTACCTAATTGCCTAAAATACATACCACAACCCACAATCCACATACAACAAGCTTTGTACACCAAACTACGAATTGCAAACTGCAAAATTTAAATTACAAAAAGAAAACTGGAAATTGCAATTCGCAATCCGCAAATCGCAAACGGCAATTCGCAAACTGCGAACTGCGAACATCACACTGCTAACTAACTGCAAACCGAAATCGTAAACCACAAACTTCAAACAGCAAACTGCGAACGGCAAACTTCGAACTGCCAACTGCAAACTGCGATATTTAAACTGCGAACTGAAACCAGCGAACTGTGAACCGCGATTTTAAAACTGCGAACTGCGAACTACAAACGGCTAACTGCAAACTGCGAACTGAAACCAGCAAACTGTGAACCGCGATATTAAAACTGCGAACTGCGAACTGCGAACTACAAACGGCTAACTGCAAACAAAAACCTGCAAA
>NW_026963224.1:0-13717 GCF_032445375.1 Bacillus rossius redtenbacheri | reverse complement strand
ATAACGTTTATAAGATTTACAAACAGTTAGAACATATTCGATGGTGTGCCTACTAAGGGAGCAATGATTTTTTTTTGTCAATTCCTGTTTAACCCCTGCAAAAATGGTTCGTCTAATCAAAAATTGTTTCCGACAAAAGATTTAGTTAAAAAAATTACAAGGTTTTTGAAGAATTATAACGGATTCGATAGTATGCATAATAAGAGAGTTACGATTTTTTTGGTCCGAAACACTTTAATTTTTACACCCCTTGCAGTTATGGTTGGTCGTATCAAAAACTTATTCAGACAAAAGTTCTTCCTATTTTTTCCTTTAAGCTTTATGTTCACACGGATGCGATATGCATCATATTATGGAAGTTGTTGCGATTTTTCTGTTAAAAAAAACCTTCCCCATTTCTACCCCTATGGACTGATTTTGTCCATTGACGAACTCGATCGAGATTTTCCATTACTTGATTTTATGTATCAGTTTGGAATTGATGTGCGAAAAATTACGGCAGTTATCGTGTTCATAAAATTGTGATATATATATATATATAATATATATATAATATATATATAATATATATATATTATATATATATACATACATATACATATAACTTTAGAACTGATGATGGTTATGGGTTTCTTGGACTATGAAACGTAAAACTACATAAAATCTTTCAGGAAGTCGCACCGCTGGTACGTTGAAAATTCTATATTTTTTTTAATGATTTTTCCTTACGTATTTGAAATTTTCTAAAGAAAGTAATGTAAGGAATAAGAATTAGATACAAAATGCACGTTTTATATGCCATAAAAAAACATTGGTGTGCTAAAACAAAATGAATGCAAACAAAACAAATATCGTAGCAGGACTGTATTTGATACGGCGGAGTTTAGACTAGGAAATCAAATTTGTATAAATGAGTGCATACGTATTAGTCCGCGGCAATTATTATATAGTTATCGATGGTTTTCATGCATTCTACGCGGCACAAACATATTATGAATTTTTAAACTTAAGTACTTACTTAAAAATTCCATTTGAGTTGTAACTGTTCGTTCTAACCTGGGAAATACAACCTAAATGACAAGACAAATCATATTACATGTCGTACATCGTTCCATTAAGTCAAAGTTTATAGTATATTCCTATAACAAATGCGTATATAAAATACAGTATATAATGCACTAAAAACAAGCAGGCCATTTAGAAAAATTTTATTTTCTGTTGACAGTTTACGTGCACAAAAACATAACATTTAATCGTCTCTGGCACGTTATGAGATTAAGTTTATTTTAGATACTTCCTCTTTCGAAAAAAACAAACAAACAATTTCGTCACATACTGTTTTTTTCTTCTGATTCCAGCAATCCTTCAACTCATTGTCTTACAGAATACCAACATTTCATTACAAGTTTTTCGCTGAAATGGCCCATTATTAAATTAAATCTTGACTAATTTTATAAAAAAAATATTTAACCATAATCACGATGATATCCGTGTATGTAAACAGTTACGTAACACTACAAATGTGAAAATGTACCCACACACAAACGAAATTTCGTTTTGTAGCATAAAGATTAATACAGTAGATAAATATTTTTCAAGTTTAGTTTTGTAATATTTACTTTTTATTTCCGAAGGTACAACTACTGTTTGCAAAAATAATGAAAAAAAATTAAGTACTATTAAAGAGCATCTACAGGTTTAAAATTTGCCAAATGTAATACTATATGAATTCTGAGCAACATATTAAGTTATTGACAACATCTTTTATAGTTACGTAAAATTCAGTAACATGCTAAAGGTGGATCAGAATAGAATTCAAAATTCCAAAGACAGTTTAAGCATTTTTAAATACAAATGCGTAATTAATCACATAAAAAACATGTTAGACATTTTACCGTGCCACCTATTGGTCGAAACTTATGCTATAATGTGTAGTAAATAAATCAAAATTTCCGCAAAAATTGCTATAAGTGCACCCAGAAAAAACCTTAAACAATTCGAGAGTAAAATCAACAAACAAAAACCACTTAACTCAGAAATATTTTAAAAAATATTACAGATGAAAATAGACAACAGAGAGATTAATGATTAATGGACTAAATCTAGGCAAACAGCAGATGAATCACAAAAAAAAAGAAGGGGGGGGGGACAGGCTATTTTTAATTAAATAGTTTCCTTTAAATAAATTTTTAATAAATCTTAAACTAGCAAACTTAATGAATATTAAAGCAAAGGCAAATTAAAATTCTTTAACTACTCTAATGAATTATATTATTTCACTTAGGCTTGCAACATTAGCGAGAAAAAAGAAGAAGCTGGGGTTGACACAGAACCCTCTGCCTGCTGGTGATGGTCCTGCAACACCAACCTTGCCAGAGAGCCCAGGCGGTGAAAGTTCGGTCCCCACAGTGCCAGATGTAACCACCATGGCGTCTTCAGTGGCGGCGTGTACATCACGCAACACTGATGACAGTACACATACTCTGTCCGATGACTATCAAGGGTAAGCTTTACACTTACATATCTTGTTTGTGATATGACAGGTAAATTTAGAATTCATGTGATAATACTCATATGAATAAAAATTATTGTATGGGCTATGTTTCTTAAAAGGGAATAACTCTTCTAGGAATGATGACCTTCCTCCGCTGATAGTGGTTTACGAGCCTCCATTGCCACAGACAGATCCGGGACTCAGTATGTTAGAGGGTCGAATGATGGTTGACGTTCGTCACTTCATGGTGCAATGCCGTCTTCTGGAGAGACACAGGTAAAAATTGTTTTATGTAAAATTGAGTTATTTAGATTTTTTTCCACTACTGTTTACCGCCTTCTGAACGTTTAACCGGCTGGAAGGTTGAAAATCTTCTACAAACTTATTGACTTCATTAGTTAGTAAGTAAATAGGATAGATATGTAACAATACCGATTTAAATTAATAAATGTTGAAAATAAAAGGAAAATATATTTGAGCCATATTGACGAGGAGAGATAAATAGCCAATGTAATCACAGCTAACGCATATATCGAGTGAACTGTGGTGGAGCTACTTACTAACGTAGTAAGCCTTTATTCGATAAGAGGTTAAACACTATAGTGGAAAAAAAATTGCACACCATATAAAATTTTCATCGGGGAAAGATGGACTTTTGCCCCAACAAACAAAAAAAATAATTACTATGCTAAAAAATTACAGGGTTCCATTTTTATCGTATAGTTTTACACTAATCAATGCAAAGTTGAATTGCAGTACGAACAATATTATGTTTTTCTTTTAATTTCATACTTTTGGCAGCCGCGCAAAGGAACCCCCCTGCGCGCCGAGCGGACCAGCCGCCTACGGCCACTTCCTCCCGTAATTATTTAGTTATGTATATAACGATACAAAAATAAGGGCCAATCTCTCGATGCTGTCGTTCAACAATGGATTTTTCACTACCCAAGCATTTATTGTATCACTAACCCCTAGCAGTTACACATTTTCGTTAGTTATACAAGTTCGTTAGAAACACAATTACAAGGCAGTGGCGATTCTTTTTTTTTTTTTTTTTTGCTTTTGGGGTCTGTAAAATTTTGTTTGTAAACAAATATTGGCCAGAAAGAATTATATATTTTTCAATTTAACTTCCGCTACATTATTTGCAACTATAAATGATCATAGAAACATAAGTTCCACGTGCGCGCACACACAACAAGTGAAATGAGGAGTTTTAGCAAATAAACATTGAGGTAATTTTCCAAAATACAATTTTAAAGACCTTTATACTGTGTTCTTACATTTGCAGTTAGATTTATTTAAATTCTTTGGCAAATGTTACAATTTAAAAACTTTGTTTAAGTATGTCCAGTTATTTTTTTAGGTAATTTTATTTGTTACAAGAAACCGAAGACCTTGCTGAAGTAAAATTATTATGTATAGAAATTGTGTTTAAATGGGTGTGTAATACTTAGATGAAATTGATACAGAATTATATGAAATAAAATTCTATTGTTTTACCAGCCTTTGAGCTTTCTGGCTGACGTGAAATTGTTATAATTAAACTTAGGGCCTAAATTTAGAATTGCTCGAATATGCAAAAAGTAATTCACTCGCTCACACAATGGCCTATACAAATTCCAACCCACTGTCAAAAGGGCTGGAAACTTTAAATTTGGGTCGCAGCCTCAATGATGAAAGTGGGAAAAGTACCAATTTTTATTTTCTAATTACTGAAAAAATAAAATTAAAAAGTAGGCACGCACCTTTAAAATCGGTGTATACCTTCTTTCGGAAGAACGTTGTTGCAGAAATTTTTTAAGAAACATAGTAAAAGGAACAAGATAAATATATTTTTTAATAATTTAAAAACGTAATATTCTAATTGTGCATATTCTTGTTACTTATAATAAGATAGCATCATAACATTTGCACGCTTGGCTTACGACAGTTGGACGTGCCAACGTGTCTGCCGATATGGCGATAGTACCTATCTGTTCTACGAGTAAGTAACATTTTAATACCTCAACGTAAATATCCAATTTATTTTTTATTAATTTTTTATTATTAATTTTTTGGAGGTGAAGACGATGACGATCGAAATAGTGTTTTACTATACCATGATGTGTAAGAGGGCAAATGCGCGAATAAATGTGGCCATGGCCATATGGCTTCTTGCAGCACAGTGAAATGCAAATGAAAATTGTATCCTTTTCTTGAACAACATTTCAGACTTACATTAAAATAGCATAATTTTTAAGCATGTAAAATGTATATCTGTTCGAGCCATGTCACAATTATTTTTTAATTTAATTGTGACATGCACATCAACAGTTTGGGAAAACTGTAGTGGTGTGCATGTTATTATATTGATAAGTACAAAGATAAAGAAGCTTCTGTTCATATTCAAAAATTAGCGAACCTACTGGCATGTAAGTTTATCTCTTTCATTTTATTCTGTTCACATGTCACTCGACAGAGCTCAGGAGCTGCTAAGATTATTGTGTATGGTGAAACGAGGTAACACCCGTACTGATAACTTGACCACCTTACCTCAGTGCACTTCAACGTACATTTACGTATATATAGAATAATCTTTTATCACAAAGAGTCGGGCAGATCTTTCAGGATTCACTGCAAGCTATTTATGTTCGATTTTAACGACAGTAGTTTGGATGTATGCAATATTATGCTGTTAGAGCAGTTGTATGAAATTAATAAAATCACAACCTAACAGCTTGAGTACCAATGTATAGCAATAGTTATAGCTAAATTGCCGATGCTAGTAAAAAATTGTCTTGTTTATTGTGTGAAAGCCAAACGGGTAACAAATGTTTTTGGGAGATGTTACCAGAAATTATTATTATGTTGGTTTTACAGGTGTCCCATTTCATCTTCAGGAACATATTTTCTGGAAAGTGTCAACAGGTACGGTCTGCTGACAAATTTTAAATTTAAGTGCACTCACTGCAATCAAGAGCAGCAGTTCAAATCTGAGCCTGTGGAATGCCTTCCAGTGGGAAGAAAAAGAAAATGCAAAATCGATACCAACTTAGATATCAACGATAAGATTGTTTGGGGCGCAATTTCGGTTGGTCTAGGCTACGGACCATTGTATGAACTATTGTCACTAATTGATATGCATCCTATGAGCCCGGGTTGCTTTTCTTATCACGAGAACAGAATCGGAGAGCACTGGAAGGCAATGTTGCAGAAGGAAATGGAAGATGCTGCACTGGAAGAGTTCTCTATGGCGAAAGATGATGGACGCATCTGTATGGTTGGAAATGAGGAATATGCTTGGACCATAGGAATTTTGGATGGAGGTTGGAGCCAAAGATCCTATGGTCATAGGTATTCTGCTAAGTCTGGATGTGCTATAATAATTGGCTTCTACACTAAGAAATTGTTATTCCTTGGTGTGAGAAACAAATATTGTACCGCATGCATTCGGAGCGAACGGATGGAAAAGGAACCTACGCCTCACCTGTGTTTCCGGAACTGGACTGATTCTTCCACTGCAATGGAGGCAGACATTATAGTGGAAGGTTTCCGGTTCTGTGAAGCCAAGTACAAACTTCAATTTAAGAAGTTTGTTGGTGATGGGGATTCAAGTGTGCATGCAGCCATAGTTGCAAATGTTTCGTACGGAAGAGATGTTGAAAAGATTGAATGTGCTAACCATGTCGTGAAGAATCTCAAAAAGAATCTTTATGCCATAGCCAAGGGCATCCATATGCGGCATCTCAGCCAGTCGAAAATCAAAGCCCTCTGTCGCTGTGCAAGAGGTTGTATCAGCAACTGTGGGGGTGATGCTATGCTACTTCAATCAACACTTCTAAATGTGCCCAACCATGTGTTTGGAGACCATAAGTTATGCAATTTAGATGTGTGTGAGAGAGCTGGTAAAACAGCAAATCCCTGCAGTTATGACGCATTGCCTCGTGAATTGATTGTGGGAATCAAACAAGCTTTTGACCGAGTGAGAGCAAAGTCACAAGCACTTGTAATGGATCTCACAACCAACCAAGCAGAAATGTACATGTCATTAGTTGCAAGGATGGCTGGCGGTAAGCAGATAAACCGTTCACAGCAGGGGTCTTACAGCCGTAGGGCTACTGCTGCTGGTTTGTCTTTCCAACTTCGCTACAAATGGCATGGACAAACTATGAAGGCGATCACAGGTCACAGCCCTGGAGTGACTGTGAAGCGATTAATGGCAAAAAGACAGAAACAGCAGGCGAACTGTAGGCGAAGGTTGGATATGAATCCGCATGTACCACGGAAATCGTAATCATTTAAACCACAGGGTGATAAGAGCTATGGTCCTCATGCAACTCAGCCTCCAGCTTCTGGTCTTGAACTAGAAATTCTGACTGAGTCTGTGATGAGAAGCATAGAGCTTACAGTGCAAGAAAGGAATGATCTGGAGGTGCAGACACGAGATCAAGGAAGCAGTCAGTTGTGGATGAAGGAGCGGAGAAAACGAGTCACTCCTTCCTTTTTCGGACGTGTCTGTAAAATGAGGGAAAATACTTCGTGTAAAGTGACAGTGGAAGCGATTGTGTACAGTCGTGTATTGGAGAATGCTGCCACAATACATGGTCTAGCAAACGAGCGCATAGCTGTCGCTTTATACGAAGAACAAACAGGCCATACTGTTAAACAATGTGGTCTCTTCGTTGACCTTCAGCATTGCTTTCTTGCAGCTTCTCCTGATGGTTTAGTTGATGAAGATGGTTTGGTGGAGGTGAAATGTCCATACTCTGCAAGGGAACTTAACCCTTTAGATGCAGCAATGCAGCTGAAAACGTTCTTTTGCAGAGTTGTCGACGGCGAGCTTTGCTTGAATCGCTCTCACAATTACTACTATCAAGTGCAAGGGCAATTACACATCACACGAAGAAAGTGGTGTGATTTTGTCGTTTGGACAACGAAAGGCATTTCAATAGAAAGAATTGTGAGAGATGATTGTTTCTGGCTTGAGAAAATGGAGTCAAAATTGTTGCGATTTTTTAACAACTGCTTGTTGCCAGAGCTTGCTGATCCATGTCGTCCCAGGGGACAACCGATTCGTGAGCCAGAATATATTATACAGGCACAAGAAAGTCGTTCAAAGAAACGCAAAATTTCAGATGTGTGAATTTTGAGAGACAGAAATTGTGTGGCTGACGAGAACTCTTTTTTTTAATTTGATACAGTGATGCTTTATATCTGATAAAAAAATTCTAATTATTGTTTACTTCTCATGCTTGTACAAATTGAACAGTACTGTAAATGTATTTGATGACATAAGCAATAGTAAGTTATTAGCTGATATTGAATACAAACATTTTTTTTCATGACTACAAAAAATAAGGTTCTCTGGTTGGCGAGTGATTATATTATACTAATGTCAAAAAGATGTTATCGGTAAAAAATAAATGAAGTTATTTTATACCACTGATTCACTACCCATAAAATCAAACTGTAACGTCTTTGCAACTAGTATCTCATACAAGAAATATATAACATATTCGTGCTTCATTTTGTATAAAAATAAAACACATATATAATATCGGGAGACAGCCTTGAAAATCGTGCATATCACCAACATGGCCAATCAGACTCACAGTCATGTTTACGATAGCAAGACAGCTAGCAAACCAGTTCAGTTTATATGCAGCTTAACTGAAAAATTTATTCAATATTTTCGGGGTGGTTTTACGCTCAAAATTAATACAAAACCAAATCAGCAATCCTTGTATTATCATTTATAATACTACAAAATATCTTCCATTTCCTTCGAATTGTATTGAGCACTAAAATATTGATTTACTTTTGGCCCAGATTTTATTCGACGATACTCTGTAGAGTTTAGCTTGTTTGCATTCTTTATTTATTAGGTTTAAATCATGGCCAAATTTATTGAAGTGTAACACAAATTATATATTTGTGTGTGCCTGGTTAGGAATTTGTATGATGTACTTACTAGAAAAACTATGTCATATCAGTGTAATAGTTGTACCCTTACAAGCGTTGAATATTTATGAAACATTTTATTTCTTTTGTTTTTAAAGCCGCAGACTTGTATTTTATTTATTGCATTTAGACAACAACATGCGTCCGTGTTTTCTACATTGCACGCTCTGTAATATTTTGAATGTTATAGTAATTTTTGCTTTTTAAAATCTGTGATTTATGTGCAGTAGAATGATTTGTAATTTATGATTATTTCTTTTCATATTTTTAATGAGCCATTTGCTAATATTATATACACTTCTCCATTTATTATAATAAACACATATTCCATTATTGGAATTATTTCAGAATGGGAATCACAAGACTACAAAAACTATTCTCCTGCATAAGAAAGGTGATAATACCAGTAAAGAAAATTATCGTCCGAGAGCAATTACGTCTTATATTTAGGGACACCTGTATTTCGCTAATACATTTCGTGTCAAGGTATTTAACAAAACACTGTAGATTTTTCTTGTAATTATTGGCTGTGGTCGGTGAAGGCTGTTTTCCCGCACTTGACGGGGCCAATGAGGACGTAGTTACCGTACTGCTGCACGCCCGCAATTCGCCAAACCTCTAAGAAAAAAAAGCTACAGTTATGTGTGAAATAGCCTGACACGAGATGTATTCACGAAATACAGGTGTCCTTAATTATATCGAAAAATATTTGAACATTGTATGATAATTTTAAGTATGAAAAGTACAAAATACTTTCAAATTTAATACATGGTTTTACATCAACTCTAAGCACTAAAACCCATACTGCTTATTATCTACAAAATAAATCTATACACGGCAACTGATTATGAATCAGTTGAGTTTTTTTTATAAAGCATCTAAGGCCTTGATTGTATAAATATATTGTTGGATAAATTAACTAAACTAGGAATACTATAAAATGCACAAAAATAGAAGAGTTTGATCTCAATGACATAAAGCATAATTTATCTATTTAGCACAGCCTGTATAATTGCTTCCCCATTGTCAAGACTAAAATTAAAAAAACTGCGAAAGAAGCAGTATAAAATATCTATCTCATTATCTTTGCGGGTGACTCAAATATCATACAAACAAAACGAAACGCAAGAAAGCATATTTTAAACACTGTAAATAACTTAGATTTTAAATAAAAGGATAATAATCAGTCTGTAAAATTTAGTTTTAACGATGAGTTGTAAACAGAACATCAAACATATATCATAGGTGTTACTGCGAACAGAGAACTCTCACAAACAATACAATTCCTTTCTGCGCAACCTGCAAGCTCCGGTACCTTCTGTAAAAAAAATATATAAATGTAAAACTTTTCCGGAAGTCGTACCATGGTAATGACTAAAATATGTAGCCTTACTTCTAAATCTAATTATCTAGAGAACAAATTGTATTACATTATTTTCATGATTTAAACGGTAGCAAAATTAACACCTACATACGAACAGAAGTTTGCTCTTTTATTCATTTTTTTAGTTACGTGATAATTTTTTTGAGTTATAAAGAAATCCAACTTAAACAGTAAAAAAGAAAGGCTTTTAATGAAAAAACCTACTCAGTCATTATAGATAACTGTTCAAACCATTTAAGATTCATCCTGTTACATAAATTTTTATATTCATATACATCTAATGTATACACATATCAGAAAAAAGGCAATAAATTCATATTAACTTCATTATCAAACTATAATAAAACACAAAATACACTTGCAGAGAACCACCAAATATATTGCGTAAGTGTTTCTGCAATGAGTTAAACTTTAAAATTGACTTTATTATTTCAAAAAAATAATTTAAAACTCCAAGCAAATGTAAGAACACGTCTTCTAGATATAATGTAAGATTATAATGCCGTGTCCGAATTCGCCTGAAGAATATACTTGTAGATACTTTGGAAGTGACTTTGCAAGACTGTCAGAAATGGACGTGAAGTATGTATGCTATGCAATACGCAAGTAAATGAGTGTGTAATTCTCGCGTACTTGAAGTTGAAAATACTTCTTCATTTGAAATATTTTTGGTCATATTTTATATATCATTTAAATAATTTAAGAGGACGTAAAATAAATATAATTTATTTTGTATTTTACTGGTATCTATAAATAAATTGACAAAATTAATTTATGTATATGGATGTTTAAAACGAAGTTTCAACAAACACATGTACATATTTAGCCTACAGATCGTTACTACAAAACAAAAGTACAATAATAATGTATGTTGCCGTAAATTCACGTGACAGCGATGAAGTGTTAAAAAAAAAAGGACTAATTTCACATGCGTTTAAAAATAAAATCTAAACATCCTTTTCGGCTGGCTAAACATTGAACTTATCCGGATTCGTTAAAGGCAAGTGAAGTACGTAAGGTTGCAAACATGTAACTGCATTACTTTCTGATTAATTTTAATAAAATTATGCATATATCCAAAAAATGTTCAGTTAAAATTAGTATTGTATTGTATTGTATTTTATTTTATTGTATTGGTGTTTGTATCTGGGTATATTTTTATTGTGTGTTTAAGATTTATTGACTTTTGTGCCTCATGTACTTTTGGTGAAAAATGAAAATGTAATTATGTATTATTATCAGGGCCCAAAGCAAAACTATTTGTTCGTTGGCCGAAAATGAAATGTAGTTATACTTGTATATCTAAGAAAAATATTTGTATTTTGTATGAATGTAAGTATTTTATTATGTAAATTTTTATTACTTACAAATATTTCGTACTCATAATATCTAGTTACCATTTGTCTTAAGACATAATAAAATGATATACTAAGCAAAAAATGTTTATTGGTTCGCAATTTTTCATTGTTACAATATTTTAAAATGAAAAATTTGCTATTCAGCAATATCAACTTCTAAAACGTGAGTAAAAATTATCATTAAATTATATCAATGGAATATTTATTGCATTAGTATTCCTTGCTCCTAATCACTTACTCTGGTTGATTACCTTCCTTATAACCTCAGTGATCTCGTAATTTATGTACACCTTTTTCCCACTAAGACGATTCAGGTGCAGATTCTGGAGCAGTGTTTTTTTTTTTATGTACGGATGTGCCAATAAATCCATCAGTTTGGTGGTGGTGTTGGGGGGGGGGGGGGATAATACTACTCTTAAAATATCACTTTATCTGTATGCACGATAAAATATCCTTGGTTAGCTCCCTCCGAAATATTCTTATACAACCTATGACGTGTAGCCTACTCCTTAGATATTTTAAAACACGTTTGATTGCGTAGAGAAGGCGATTCTTCGAGTATGTGGCCCTTTCAGAATTAAATTATTATTATTATTATTAGTTACAACTGATGTTTATTTCGAGCCTCTTTGACATCCAGTTCATACATAAAAAACGAACTACCAGTGATGCTTGACGTCACCAGTAGGGATAGCGTGAAGGAGCTCCTCATTTCGCCAGACGCGACTGGCATACACAAGTATTTATATTGCAATAATAAATTACTAAATGATAGTTTAATTTTCGAAAATATGATTATATTTTTTACAAGAAGTACGAATGCCAGGACATTTACTAATAACGTTTTTAAACATCACATATAAAAAAAAAGTGTAATCAAAAGCCACAGGTCAGCTAAAAAAGCAAACAAAAACGTTTTTCTAGCTCTAGCCTCATGTATACATACATAAAAACATAATACATTTAAAACACTAAAATTAATGCAATAACCTGCAATATTTTGAAGACAGATATTCAGCTACAAAAAATTATCCGATAGTATAAAAAGTTCGCCTGTATATATATATATATATATATATATATATATATATATATATATATATATATATAGTTGCACAGAAAAATACAGTTCTAATCAGATATCAATATAGCAAATAATACCGTTTTGCAACATAAAGTCATGCTATTAGATGGTCAACGTTCAACTGTTTGTATAATACACATACGCACACACCTGTGACAAAATGTGGAAAAAAAAAAATTTTTTGTAGAAGCGCAAAACCTTTGTAGTACTCAGTTAAAAATTATTATTTTTTTTTACAGGGGCAGGAAAACTACATTACTGGCCAGTTTATTTGAATGTAGTGGTTAGCTGTGAACGAGCGTTCTTGCAAAAGAGACCAAATCTGACAGTTTTGGCCACATAATCACCGCAGTAAAACATACAATTTGTATATCGTATATGTGTAGTGCACCAAATTAATATTTATTATAATTACCTTGGGTTGCACTCGGTTACGTACAGGTTTCTAACTGAAATGTACCAAAAATAGTAATATTTATTCCCTTGCGCTTTGTTGAGGATCGAGTAGTCTTGAGTGGGTGTGGTGGAAAGGGACAGAATGGCAAAGGGATTGGAAATCTAAATGCTCGCCGAGGCAGAGTACACTCTTCCCCCACCCCCCTCTTCCAGACCTGTCGTAAACATGACACCCCGCTGGGAGATAAGAATTCTGAGAACAGCGTCCTCTTTCCCCCCCCCCCCCCCCAATCCTTTTTCAGCGCGTCGCTACATCGTTCAGCCGTACTACTAGTGCGCTCTGTTGAGGACAAAGATAACTACGCGTGTCTTTGCCAGCTCGCGAGAAACTCAGGATCTTAGCCTTAATGCTTACCACCGCTCGCCTAAAACATTTTTAGTGAGCTGGGACCAACGTAGTAGTAGACACTCGTTGCAAGACTTTTGTGAGGGGTTTCTCCGCGCAGTCCACACTGCAGGTGTTTCAGTTCTTTCAAATGGCTACAAAGTATTATTTACTGGGGAATATTTTGCTACGCTGTTGAAAGTAAGAGCACATTTTCGACAACTGGTTTTCCTGGCAAAAATTTCATTGATGAAGCCGTGTGCCATTTACCTACATGAAAACAAAGTGAAGTCTACCATTGAAAAATAATCATTTAATAAATGAATAATTTATAGTTAAAAAATAAATCAAATTTCGGTTTAAGCGTAAGTGCTCAACGGCGATTGGTCCTATCGTTAATTTAGGTTTTATATATATAACTTATAATAGCTAATTTCGTCGTTTCAAGCTCTGAATTTGCAGAGTAAATAAAAATAACCCAGTAAGTACGTCTTACTGAATGAAATCTAAGGCAGCTGTGTTACGATGTGTGGGAACATTCAGGATCCTCATTGCTGGAATAAACAAACTATGAGTAACAGTTTTCAGGAAGCACGAGCTCTCTCGGCGCGCGATCTTTTTCAATCAATACAGCGCCTTTACGCCCTTCCCTTAGCCGTTCAAAGAGCTCCTT
>NW_026963223.1:0-13758 GCF_032445375.1 Bacillus rossius redtenbacheri | reverse complement strand
CACCTAGTATGACATCATGTCCGCCATCTTGAAAATCCGGAATTTTTATTTAGAAAACCGGGATAAAATTTAAAATCATTAAAAAAATTAACTAATCAAATTAAATAATAAAAAATAAATAACATTTTACTTATAAACCACTGCTGCACATATCGTTATGGTCGCCATCTTGGATTATATAATTGCAGCATGTTTCGTTATGTCCGCCATCATGGTTGAGTACGATGTCGTCGTTAGACTTTATGTTATGTCCGCCATATTGGATCCTATTACTGTTGCATGTTTCGTTACGGCAGCCATCTTGGAATCGTATAATTATTTAGGTAGAAATTCGGGTAAAATTCCAAAATTCATTAAATAAATTTGCAAGCAATATACTGATTGATCCGGTCAGTTGCTGTCCCTAGTTCGATACTTGATCGATTCAATATAGTTTAATTTTATGTAAAAATATTAATTACAATAAACCATGTTCAAAATTCTTAAAGACTTTAAATCCTGTACTACCATCATCCTATAAGCCATTAAGATCACCGTCTTGGAAATTCGTATTTATTGACTTATTAATTCGGGAAAAAGTTCAAAATTAACTAAATAAATTTACAACCAATAAAATTATTAGTTAGATCGACTTAGGTCCTTGGTACGTTTCGGAATGAAGATAAAAAAATTAAATATAACAACAATATAACATAATAGTGACAGGTTCAGAAAAAAAAACACAAGTTCTTTCACAAAATAAATTTTATTACATAATATATATTCTACTACACGATTACTTACGAAAGCCAGCAATCTTATAAACATTTAGGTCCGCATAGGCGTGAAATGACTAATTCTTAGCTCCAATCGGCTTATACTAGAAAGAGTCCAACCAGAACCTTTACTGACATAGTTCTTCTCTTCTTGACATAGTTTCTGGATACCGTTTTTAACAGTTTGCTTCACATCGTCAGAACTGTAAATTACTGCAGCCGATGTCTTGAATGCACACTTCTTCACTTCGTCTTCAAATGGATACGGCTTTCCATATATACAGTCCAACCACAAGTTGTATTTTAATGGACCGTTTGTTGCTACGTCATCAGTAAGCTGATTGATTATGTCCTGTCTGATATCATCAAGAAAAGTACAAATGTCTTTCATCTCACCTAACGTATTTAAATAATAGTAATCTTTCAATGTTCCACGAAATGCAGACTGCGCCAAGTAGAACCCATTATCATTCACTTGTAATGCGCCGAACACAGTCTTAGGTTTATTTTCATGTCCAGACGTTATAGCAATCGGTTGCTGCACATCAGTTTTCTTGCTTGTACGCTTACGAGTCTCCAATCTAAAGCGAGGAGTCGAAATTTCTACAGGTAAGTCTTCAGCAGACACACGAACTTCTCCTTTACATTTTTTCACATGTCGTCGCAATCTATCGTAAACCATTCATGACACCCATCACAACGAAACTTTATACGGGATGGATTCTTCTTACATTTACTCCGTTCATGTCTTAGTGCATCATGAGAAAATGCGAACGACATATCACAGTAGCTGCAAGGATACCGGGATGATGAAGACGAGCTTTTCAGACCCGATCCAGATACTTGCGTTGCCGCAGTTGTGCCATCTCCAAGCATACTCTTACGAACATCAATGCATCGTTGTTGCACCGAAACCTTTACTTTCTGACGCGCAGCAGGTCCTCTACATGTCTTCAAGTGTCTTTTCAACTTATCTTGCCTTGCAAATTGCTTGCGACATTGGTTACAGCTAAACATTTTGCGAGGAGGATTCTTAACACATTCTCTCTTCTCGTGGCGTCGAGCATTGCTGTTGTTTGAGAAAATCTTGTCACAGTAACAGCACCGATGTTCGTTAGTCGTTCTTGAATCACCAGTCATTGAAGTTTCCATCGAGGACGAAACGAAGTTCGTAGAGTTTTCCTGTGTAGCCAGCACCACCGGCATTAAAGTCTCTCCTGCTGACGGTATCGCGACTGTTGAAGTCTCCTCTTGTGATGACGTCGTCGTTGCCGACGGGATCTGCACCTTCTCCGCCATAGCTGACGTTAGGGTTCCCGTAGTCGATGGTACAACATCCATCAAGTTCAACGTTTTAGATGGTAAAGATGCCATCGAGTTCACAAGAACAGGTAATTACACGTCTTATGCACCAGAAGAATCAAACTAGGTGATCCTCACACCGTCGTCGTCGCCAGTAACAAACTGAGCAACCTGCTGTCTAGGACTCGCTTATATACATGCACCGGTTGGAATAATACGCTAGTCAAATCAAGAACCAATTACTATAATACTCGAGTCAAAACACCATTGAAAGAAAAAGCGCACCAAAATAAGGTGACACTTTTGGAAGAAAATTCGACAAATGAAATGAACACGCAATGCACGCACTTGAAGCTTTCATCTCAAGGTATCATTTAAATTTCATTCAAGCGAAGTATCAAGCCAATGACACATCATATTAACATCCTATTGGTCATACTATCCTCAAAATTTCACAGTCTTATAAATCACATCAGTTATAGGACTTATAGTTTATAACACACATCATTTCAGCCATTGTTCTTTAACAAATTCGAATTTAAAAATGTAAAATGTAAGTACTTGTTAAATTGAAGAACCAGGTACGTAAATATTTTATATATACTTTATGGACACTGTAGGCACAAAAACCCTGAAAGTACATATGTAAGAATGATATTTAATAAAACTAATATTAAAATGTATATTTATTTCCAATAATATACATCTGATCAAAAAAAGCAGGTTTTATTCTATAAACCCTGCATTTCGTAGATCATGTTTCTTTGAGGATGTATAAATTTTCAACATTTTGCGAACCAAGTAGAAGTTTTAGCCTATTCTCCAATCATTTGGATTGACTCTCGATGAACAATTTGGTCTCGCGTGCTACGGCTTCCATCTTTTCTATATTAATAATATTATTTGTCGTAAAATCTCCGCATCCGTGTCACCATCACAGATGTAAATCATCATAGCTGTCATCAATATTATCATGAGCTGCATCAATATCACTCATTTTATGATATCGTTTCCACATTTCAGTTGTCAGTGATTAACCACAATCTATGATCTTGTGAGCTCCATTCTCATTTTCTTTAAAAGCCTAAGTGTCCAGTTTTATTATTTAATCTGTCAACCCATCATCACAAACTCAATTAAATCATCTTAGTATATAGAAAAAAAAATCATCAAAGTTCCTTTCATTTAATCTTAGGAACCGCATCATCCTTTCCACCTATAGTGTAGTTTCTTGAGCCCAAGAGTCTTTCATTATATATACCATGCAGTGTTCTTCAAGAGATGTGGTATACTAACAGTTCTACATACAAATCCATCCTATCAATAATTTGTTTACACATAAAAAAAAAACCTTCACGCTATTTTTTCGTGTTTTACTAAATTATCTCTTCATCTAAAATAATTACCACACATAGTAATTTCTACAAAGGACACTTTGTCCAAGTCATTTTAACCATCATCTGTCTGAAAACAACCATGTCCCATCTATATCACAAAGTAAACGAGGGTTAGTGGAGATAGGTCAAACAAGTGCTAGTCACTCATAGGGTAAGAACCATGTGTTCGATACCTATCTCAGTCAATGTAGCATCTATGTATTTTTCTTACCTCATGTAGAAAAATATCTTACAATGCATACGAATTTAAACTTATTCACGTGCGACTAGTCAAATAAACATAAATTCAAGCACGTCAACCTCAAAAAAAAATTCTCAAGGATAGAGACAGAGACTACACGATCGAGACACGCCTACCGTCACCCGCAAATGAACATTGACCCCTCGCGCGGGAGTTGCAAGCTAGCAGAATACTGCGACAGTCATATGTTTGCTCAAGACATGCATACATCACGTCGCTAGCCTTCCAACCCATTTCACGTAAAACTCCAATGAAATCGTAATCCAGCATACGTAAAGTACTTGCTGGAACCACTTCAAAGTATACATCACTGAACCAGAGCAGAAAATTAGCTTACACATGTATAACTCGCTACCTACAAAAATAAATTTGTAGCACATATACGAGAGGAGTCGAACCCTACATACCATACTGTGAAAGTCGATACTCCGATAATTATAAGCGGCAAAATATTTTAAATCAAGACCCCCGTCAGTATATATTATTTTTTTCATGTTTTAAAAATTCATGTTAGTAATCAGCAACGGAGTGAGTAACTTGGACGAAGAATCGTTTACCAAGTATCCGGAATCTTACTGATACAACCCATCCAGTGCACCAGCTTACTCCGAAGTGTGCGCAATTGATTAACATTATTCAATTTTTTAATATCACGTCCGCAGTGTACACCAATATATGACAGGTTACGATTTAAGACCATACATTTCCCTCAAGTCTGTTAGTTTTATTTCGGGGAGTAATAAATTATTTCTCAGAAAAAATAAATTAAGTTCCTATCAGATTTTCTCTAATGTTACGGTATTACCTGTACCTGCACATTACCAAAACATCTCCCATAAAAAATCTTAAGAATGCAGATGGCATACTCACACAAAAATAATTTTAACAAAAAAAAAACAGTCTTCAGCATTATTGATAAAAAAATAATACACACAAACAAGACAAAACGGACATTTCAAATCCGACCTAAATTACGTGACACATATAGTTTATTGCATTAAGATAAACGATGTAGGTTAGGGAAAAATATATAAAAAATTCTTTAATTCTATAATTTATTTAAAATTTTACATTTATACACATTAAAATCTGACACTGTATATATTTTTTAAATTTCTCAGTCCATGCGACATTCAATATTATTAAAATAAATTATAGTTCGTATTAGGAGTGAAAAAATACAAATAATTCATACAGATCACGTTACATCAGATCAGGAGTGTAACACCTTAGAGGGCCAGAAATTATGCTAGAAACCCGTCTTTACAAAATTGATAATGTTTTTTTTTTTTTTTTTTCAAGTAAAATTTTCGTGTAACCTGTACACCGCACTTCTCACACAGAAATTTTACTCGGTCAAGATTTCTTCTGCAGCCATGCCTTTCATGGATGCGTGTACTTCGTACTCGTTCAAAACGTTTACCACAGTAGCGGCACTGATAGAGATACTTATCGCAATTACCATCGCTTCCCCGATGTACAACTTGCAAATGAACTTTGCTTTTACAATGCCTAATCAAATTACTTTTGTTTGTGAAATGTACACCACATGGCTCACACGGAAATGTCAAACGATTAACGTTTCTTCTACAGACATGATTTTCATGTCTTCTTGCATGTTTTCGGTATTTAAAACTTTTGCTACAGTACGTACACAGATGTCTCGTCGTTAGACCGTTAGTCACCGACGGCTCGGAAAGTATATTACTTTCAATGTGCACTGCTGTTGTAGGCGACGAAGTCCCGTATGTTGCATGAGCTGGAGATTTCCCAGTCGACATTGACAGATCATCTGTACTGGATGCCAAAGAATCTGAAGTATACACGACTGATGCAGAAGCTGGGAATTGCTCACAAAATGTTTTATTTACGAAATGAGGTGTATTTGCAGGTATCGGAGTCTCCTCTGCGTTCGATAATGAACACATTGAAGTCTCTTGGAGTGAAGAGACAGTAGATACAACCATACATCGGGATCTCTGGAGATGGTAGCTTCGTTACCATCGGAATCTCTGGAGCTTCCCTCATCGTTGTCATAGGGATCTGCTTCGTCATCATCGCCTCCGTCGTCAGGGACCCCGGTGAAGACGCGAGACCCTCCGTCAAGATCTCTGCAGTCGTTGACCCCGCTACCATTAGGATTTGTACCGATTTCAACGTTGCTACCATTGAGTTCGGATACACATCAATATTCATATACCAGACTTATATACAGCCAAAGACTCGCTTAAATAACAGTGTCCGCTTGTATAACACGCAAGTCAATTCATCATCCATTGTTATTACTTAAAAAAATTAGGAATTTCAAGGAATAAGAATTTAAATTATATATACAAACAACTAATCACACATCCTACATACAAGGTTCATTTAGACCTACAAGAGGAGCAAGAGTCTGTAATCAATGGAACTTTCACAACCCAAACAAAATTTAAACTACTCAAATGTAAATTTTATTATGTACAGCTACTCATAACATCCAACTGACTCCAAATGACTACAACACATGACTAAAATAATTTATACGATACCAGGCTAGGTCCAAAGTCAATTTTTTTGTACCTCTCATCTACAGTTCAGGGGAGCTTCAGTGCTGATATAGCTACAGCCAAGACATGCTCAGTACCATACATCTTCAAAGCCTTCAAAGTCGATCCTTGTTAAGCCTTACGACAAAAGTCTCCGAAACAAGAGACCTACTCTATAATTTTACTAGACATTTTTAAGCTTTTCATAGCACACATCGATAAAAATCTTCGTAAATAACCCAAAATATTATTAGACCACTAGCATTTGATTTATGCACATACTGTGGGTCACCAGCGTATTCATCAACACATGACCATTCTACATTAAGCTCCCCACTTACTTCCATCAGTCTACTAGGCTCCACGCAGCACACATAAACTAAAATAAGTCAATTAACAACCTATTATTTATTTACATTCGAATATTTAACAGCATACCGTCGACTAGTAAAATAATCCTGTCAGTGAACATATCAGCAAAGTCTACATTTATATAGAACCAGGAATCCATTGAACATTCAGAACCTAGCTACACATACACAGTGCTGGATGCAAGTTAATTCTACACTTATTTATCATCACTGACACTCATATTACATCATAGGCACTTGAGTCAACACTCATTTTCCATCATTAACATACACACAAATGCAAATTAACCACCATCGACACTCAATGCAACCAACCACTTTCCATAATCTAATCTCAATTCGGCACTCATTTTCCAACATCGACACTCAATTCAACACTCACTTTCCATCATCGACACTCAATTCAACACTCACTTTCCATTATCAGCACTCAGTTTCCTTCATCGACACTCAATTCAACACTCATTTCCATAGTCGACACTCAAATCATCACTCATTTTCCATAGTCGACACTCAATTCGACACTCATTTGCCATAATCGACACTCAATTCAACACTCATTTTCCATAATCGACACTCAATTCAACACTCATTTTCCATAGTCGACACTCAATTCGACACTCATTTTCCATAATCGACACTCAATACGACACTCAATTTCCATCATCGTCACCCAATTCGACACTCATTTTCCATCATCGACACTCAATTCAACACTCATTTTCCATCAACTACACTCAATTCAACACTCATTTTCCATCATAGACACCCAATTTGACACTCAATTTCCATCATCGACACTCAATTCGACACTCATTTTCCATCGATGACACTCAATTCAACACTCATTTTCCGTCATCGGTACTTAATTCTACATACTACTTCCTTCTTCGACACTCATTTTCCATCATCTACATACAGTAAAATGGAAACTTTCCACACACACACACACACAGAGAGATATATAAATATATTCATACTCAACTCAATTCTTTAAAGTAGCATACACATGAACTTTATTAGGGCATGAATAACGACACATTTTAATAACAATTTTCAAAATTACTTTTATATCAAAAATACAAAAGTATAAAAATTCATCAGTCAATAAACATTACTAACTTATTATATATATCCTGAAATTCTAAGTTCATCAAGAATAGTCCACGTTTCTTTGATAACTGATACAATTTCGTCATCTTGCGAAACAAGTAAAAGTCGCAACCTGTTCACCAACACGTTCGGGTCTTTCAACGATATATAATCAATTTCACTTGATGACACCATCTTCTTCGAATGTTTGCTGAACATATTCTGAAAATCGTTGTAATAATGATTATGATAATTTGTATCATCATCATCATCGATGCTGTCCACATCTTTATTAAACACACTGACATCTTCATCTTGCATATCCCAGTATTTCGAATTTTTTGACATTGGAGTGCCATCATTGGCAACAAGCTTACTTGCTAATTTTCCAAAAAAATATTCCAAAGTCCGTGGAAGTCTACTATAAGACGCCTTGTCACTTTTTCTGGAGATGTTACTTTCATTATCTTCTACCTTACTTATATCTCCAACACCATTTAAGCTATAACCTTTCTCAAGACCTGGAGAGATTTTAACACAATCGCTTTTAAGACTAAGTCGATCAATTTCATTGTAAGACATACTGTCCCCGAGCATATCGTCTCCATCTTCGTACTTTATCTCCTGAACGAGCTTGGCTTTACAAGTTTTATAGTGTCTTTTTAAATTCTCTCTTCGTGTCATCCGCCTACCACACTTGCCACAACTTAGTATTTGACGGAATGGACTTTTAACTCAATCGGTCTTTTCATGTCTACGAGCATTATAGCTTTTATCAAAGTATTTGCTGCAGTATGTACAATGTCCTTCAGATCGAGATCGATATTTGAGTATCGTACCTTCACTAGACTGTATGTACTCCATAATGTTTGAATAGCCACTAAAAGTATTATTTAGGTACTTCGTATTTTTATGTATGAACATTCATCAATTATTTACGAAAAAAGATTTTTTTTTCTCATTTTGACTAAAAAAACTCATGTTCCACGTAGTTTTACTACCCACCTTCATATTTCCTCATATGTTATGTTGTAAAAGCAACCAGAGTTGGTTGTAGGTTACGGAATGCTCACTCACGAACTCTTGAAAAAGGTGTGCCTCCCTAGATCTCAAGAGGAAGAACATTGACCTTATTTAAAAATTAGTGAATAATATCATGGCCTAGCAAGAATCACAAGATAATCTATTCACATATTAGCAACCATCATGTATCAGTTGTCTGTATATGCAGTCTCTGTTGTCTGTATAAGTAGACAATGTTTTGTGTGGGATGCGGGATGCTCCCTAACGATCGCAACAGAAGGAGGGCTTCGCTAGAACTCAAGGGGAAGGGAAATCTTCGTGTGTGATAGCTTTTCCCATTTGTTTCAAGGCATAGTAATCGTCTGATTAATGAACTTTGGTTTTTGTGTGATTTCCACCTGTTAAAATTATTTTTTAAGTGTTGATTTGATAATATGACTTCGGAAATTTATACGAAACTCTGAATAAAATTATCCTGTCTTAGACACCAAGGACAATACAGTTTGTCTTTCATGTTAATGCTTCTCAGCTGTCTCAAAGCATATTATTTGTCTGAGTAAAGTTATTATTTTTTTAAATCCACCTGATAACAATATTGTAAGTGCTGATTTATTGACAGAATTTCACTGATTAAATGTAACTCTGAATAGAAATGACATGACTCAGTAAGTAAAAAATTCTTCATGCAGAGATAGATTTCTCACAAATAATCAGGAGCACTCGGCGAAAAACATCAGATGTCTAGCCAGGAATAATCAGAATCACTTGGAGAAAGCCATCAATATAATATCAAGATTAATCAGAAGCACTCGGAGAAATCCATCAGATGTCTTGTTAGGTATAATCAGAAGCACACGGAGAAAACCACCATAATATTGTCAAAAATAATCGGAAGCTCACGGAGAAAACCACCATAGTATTGTCAAGAATAATCGGAAGCACACGGAGAAAACCACCATAATATTGTCAAGAATAATCGGAAGCACACGGAGAAAACCATCAGGGAGGATGTCATTTATAATCATCATAAATTACCAATTTTTTTAAAAAGTCCAAATTTAATCCTGCTTAAGCAACATGAGAGTTCTAGCACAAGCCCGCTTGTGAACTCTTTGCTTAAGCAACATGAGAGTTCTAGCACAAGTCTGCTTGTGAACTCTTTGCTTAAGCATCATGAGAGTTCTAGCACAAGTCCGCTTGTGAACTCTTTGCTTAAGCAACATGAGAGTTCTAGCACAAGTCCGCTTGTGAACTCTTTGCTTAAGCAACATGAGAGTTCTAGCACAAGCCCGCTTGTGAACTCTTTGCTTAAGAAGGATTAAATTTGGACTTTTTAAAAAAATTGGTAATTTATGATGATTATAAACGACATCCTCCCTGATGGTTTTCTCCGTTTGCTTCCGATTATTCTTGACAATATTATGGTGGTTTTCTCCGTGTGCTTCCGATTATTCTTGACAATACTATGGTGGTTTTCTCCGTGAGCTTCCGATTATTTTTGACAATATTATGGTGGTTTTCTCCGTGTGCTTCTGATTATACCTAACAAGACATCTGATGGATTTCTCCGAGTGCTTCTGATTAATCTTGATATTATATTGATGGCTTTCTCCAAGTGATTCTGATTATTCCTGGCTAGACATCTGATGTTTTTCGCCGAGTGCTCCTGATTATTTGTGAGAAATCTATCTCTGCATGAAGAATTTTTTACTTACTGAGTCATGTCATTTCTATTCAGAGTTACATTTAATCAGTGAAATTCTGTCAATAAATCAGCACTTACAATATTGTTATCAGGTGGATTTAAAAAAATAATAACTTTACTCAGACAAATAATATGCTTTGAGACAGCTGAGAAGCATTAACATGAAAGACAAACTGTATTGTCCTTGGTGTCTAAGACAGGATAATTTTATTCAGAGTTTCGTATAAATTTCCGAAGTCATATTATCAAATCAACACTTAAAAAATAATTTTAACAGGTGGAAATCACACAAAAACCAAAGTTCATTAATCAGACGATTACTATGCCTTGAAACAAATGGGAAAAGCTATCACACACGAAGATTTCCCTTCCCCTTGAGTTATAGCGAAGCCCTCCTTCTGTTGCGATCGTTAGGGAGCATCCCGCATCCCACACAAAACATTGTATACTTATACAGACAACAGAGACTGCATATACAGACAACTGATACATGATGGTTGCTAATATGTGAATAGATTATCTTGTGATTCTTGCTAGGCCATGATATTATTCACTAATTTTTAAATAAGGTCAATGTTCTTCCTCTTGAGATCTAGGGAGGCACACCTTTTTCAAGAGTTCGTGAGTGAGCATTCCGTAACCTACAACCAACTCTGGTTGCTTTTACAACATAACATATGAGGAAATATGAAGGTGGGTAGTAAAACTACGTGGAACATGAGTTTTTTTAGTCAAAATGAGAAAAAAAAATCTTTTTTCGTAAATAATTGATGAATGTTCATACATAAAAATACGAAGTACCTAAATAATACTTTTAGTGGCTATTCAAACATTATGGAGTACATACAGTCTAGTGAAGGTACGATACTCAAATATCGATCTCGATCTGAAGGACATTGTACATACTGCAGCAAATACTTTGATAAAAGCTATAATGCTCGTAGACATGAAAAGACCGATTGAGTTAAAAGTCCATTCCGTCAAATACTAAGTTGTGGCAAGTGTGGTAGGCGGATGACACGAAGAGAGAATTTAAAAAGACACTATAAAACTTGTAAAGCCAAGCTCGTTCAGGAGATAAAGTACGAAGATGGAGACGATATGCTCGGGGACAGTATGTCTTACAATGAAATTGATCGACTTAGTCTTAAAAGCGATTGTGTTAAAATCTCTCCAGGTCTTGAGAAAGGTTATAGCTTAAATGGTGTTGGAGATATAAGTAAGGTAGAAGATAATGAAAGTAACATCTCCAGAAAAAGTGACAAGGCGTCTTATAGTAGACTTCCACGGACTTTGGAATATTTTTTTGGAAAATTAGCAAGTAAGCTTGTTGCCAATGATGGCACTCCAATGTCAAAAAATTCGAAATACTGGGATATGCAAGATGAAGATGTCAGTGTGTTTAATAAAGATGTGGACAGCATCGATGATGATGATGATACAAATTATCATAATCATTATTACAACGATTTTCAGAATATGTTCAGCAAACATTCGAAGAAGATGGTGTCATCAAGTGAAATTGATTATATATCGTTGAAAGACCCGAACGTGTTGGTGAACAGGTTGCGACTTTTACTTGTTTCGCAAGATGACGAAATTGTATCAGTTATCAAAGAAACGTGGACTATTCTTGATGAACTTAGAATTTCAGGATATATATAATAAGTTAGTAATGTTTATTGACTGATGAATTTTTATACTTTTGTATTTTTGATATAAAAGTAATTTTGAAAATTGTTATTAAAATGTGTCGTTATTCATGCCCTAATAAAGTTCATGTGTATGCTACTTTAAAGAATTGAGTTGAGTATGAATATATTTATATATCTCTCTGTGTGTGTGTGTGTGTGGAAAGTTTCCATTTTACTGTATGTAGATGATGGAAAATGAGTGTCGAAGAAGGAAGTAGTATGTAGAATTAAGTACCGATGACGGAAAATGAGTGTTGAATTGAGTGTCATCGATGGAAAATGAGTGTCGAATTGAGTGTCGATGATGGAAATTGAGTGTCAAATTGGGTGTCTATGATGGAAAATGAGTGTTGAATTGAGTGTAGTTGATGGAAAATGAGTGTTGAATTGAGTGTCGATGATGGAAAATGAGTGTCGAATTGGGTGACGATGATGGAAATTGAGTGTCGTATTGAGTGTCGATTATGGAAAATGAGTGTCGAATTGAGTGTCGACTATGGAAAATGAGTGTTGAATTGAGTGTCGATTATGGAAAATGAGTGTTGAATTGAGTGTCGATTATGGCAAATGAGTGTCGAATTGAGTGTCGACTATGGAAAATGAGTGATGATTTGAGTGTCGACTATGGAAATGAGTGTTGAATTGAGTGTCGATGAAGGAAACTGAGTGCTGATAATGGAAAGTGAGTGTTGAATTGAGTGTCGATGATGGAAAGTGAGTGTTGAATTGAGTGTCGATGTTGGAAAATGAGTGCCGAATTGAGATTAGATTATGGAAAGTGGTTGGTTGCATTGAGTGTCGATGGTGGTTAATTTGCATTTGTGTGTATGTTAATGATGGAAAATGAGTGTTGACTCAAGTGCCTATGATGTAATATGAGTGTCAGTGATGATAAATAAGTGTAGAATTAACTTGCATCCAGCACTGTGTATGTGTAGCTAGGTTCTGAATGTTCAATGGATTCCTGGTTCTATATAAATGTAGACTTTGCTGATATGTTCACTGACAGGATTATTTTACTAGTCGACGGTATGCTGTTAAATATTCGAATGTAAATAAATAATAGGTTGTTAATTGACTTATTTTAGTTTATGTGTGCTGCGTGGAGCCTAGTAGACTGATGGAAGTAAGTGGGGAGCTTAATGTAGAATGGTCATGTGTTGATGAATACGCTGGTGACCCACAGTATGTGCATAAATCAAATGCTAGTGGTCTAATAATATTTTGGGTTATTTACGAAGATTTTTATCGATGTGTGCTATGAAAAGCTTAAAAATGTCTAGTAAAATTATAGAGTAGGTCTCTTGTTTCGGAGACTTTTGTCGTAAGGCTTAACAAGGATCGACTTTGAAGGCTTTGAAGATGTATGGTACTGAGCATGTCTTGGCTGTAGCTATATCAGCACTGAAGCTCCCCTGAACTGTAGATGAGAGGTACAAAAAAATTGACTTTGGACCTAGCCTGGTATCGTATAAATTATTTTAGTCATGTGTTGTAGTCATTTGGAGTCAGTTGGATGTTATGAGTAGCTGTACATAATAAAATTTACATTTGAGTAGTTTAAATTTTGTTTGGGTTGTGAAAGTTCCATTGATTACAGACTCTTGCTCCTCTTGTAGGTCTAAATGAACCTTGTATGTAGGATGTGTG
>NW_026963222.1:0-13781 GCF_032445375.1 Bacillus rossius redtenbacheri | reverse complement strand
TCACTCACTCACTCACTCACTCACATCACTCTCACTCACTCACTCACTCACTCACTCACTCACTCACTCACTCACTCACCTCACTCACTCACTCACTCACTCACTCACCACTCACATCACTCACTCACTCACCTCACTCACTCACTCACTCACTCACTCACTCACTCACTCACTCACTCACTCACTCACTCACTCACTCACTCACTCACTCACTCACTCACGTCACATCACTCACTCACTCACGTCACTCATCTCACTCACTCACTCACGTCACTCACTCACTCACTCACGTCACTCACTCACTCACTCACTCACATCACGTCACTCACTCACTCACTCACTCACTCACATCACTCACTCACTCACTCACTCACTCACTCACATCACGTCACTCACTCACTCACTCACTCACTCACTCACTCACTCACTCACTCACTCACTCACTCACTCACTCACTCACTCACTCACTCACTCCTCACTCACTCACTCACTCACTCACATCACTCACTCACTCACTCACTCACTCACTCACTCACTCACATCACTCACTCACTCACTCACTCACTCACTCACTCACTCACTTCACTCACTCACTCACTCACTCACTCACTCACTCACTCACTCACTCACTCACTCACCTCACGTCACTCACTCACTCACTCACTGCACTCACTTCACTCACTCACGTCACGTCACTCACTCACTCACTCACTCACTCGACTCACTCACTCACTCACTCACTCACTCACTCACTCACTCACTCACTCACTCACTCACTCACATCACTCACTCACTCACTCACTCACTCACTCACTCACTCACTCACTCACTCACTCACTCACTCACTCACCGTCACTCACTCACTCACTCACTCACTCACTCACTCACTCACTCACTCACTCACTCACGTCACTCACTCACTTCACTCACTCACTCACTTCACTCACTCACTCACTTCACTCACTCACTCACTCACTCACTCACTCACTCACTCACTCACCTCACTCACTCACTCACTCACTCACTCACTCACTCACTCACTCACTCACTCACTCACCTCACTCACTCACTCACTCACTCACTCACTCACTCACTCACTCACTCACTCACTCACTCACTCACTCACTCACTCACTCACTCACTCACTCACTCACTCACTCACCCACTCACTCACTCCACTCACTCACTCACTCACTCACATCACCATCACTCACTCACTCACTCACTCACTCACTCTCACACTCACTCACTCACACTCACTCACTCTCACTCACTCACTCACTCACCACTCACTCACTCACTCACTCACTCACTCACTCACTCACTCACTCACTCACTCACTCACTCACTCACTCACTCACTCACTCACTCACTCACCTCACTCACTCACTCCCACTCACTCACTCCACTCACTCACATCACCTCACTCACTCACTCACATCACTCACTCACTCACTCACTCACTCACTCACTCACTCACTCACTCACTCACTCACTCCTCACTCACTCACTCACTCACTCACTCACTCACATCACTCACTCACTCACTCACCTCACTCACTCACTCACTCACTCACTCACTCACCTCACTCACTCACTCACTCACTCACTCACCTCACTCACCTCACTCACTCACTCACTCACTCACTCACTCACTCACTCACTCACTCACTCACTCACTCACTCACTCACTCACTCACTCACTCACACTCACTCACTCACTCACTCACTCACTCACTCACTCACACTCACTCACTCACATCACTCACTCACTCACTCACTCACTCACTCACATCACTCACTCACTCACTCACTCACTCACTCACTCACTCACTCACTCACTCACTCACATCACTCACTCACTCACTCACTCACTCACTCACTCACTCACTCACTCACTCACTCACTCACTCACTCACTCACACTCACTCACTCACTCACTCTCACTCACTCACTCACATCACTCACTCACTCACTCACTCACTCACTCACTCACTCACTCACCTCACTCACTCACTCACATCACTCACTCACTCACTCACTCACTCACTCTCACTCACTCACTCACTCACGTCACTCACTCACCTCACTCACTCACTCACTCACTCACTCACTCCACTCACTCACTCACTCACTCACTCACATCACTCACTCACTCACTCACTCACTCACTCACTCACTCACTCACTCACTCACTCACTCACTCACTCACCACTCACTCACTCACTCACTCACTCACTCACTCACTCACTCACTCACTCACTCACTCACTCACTCACTCACTCACATCACTCACTCACTCACTCACTCACTCACTCACTCACCTCACTCACTCACTCACTCACTCACTCACTCACTCACTCACTCACTCACTCACTCACTCACTCACATCACTCACCTCACTCACTCACTCACTCACTCACTCACTCACTCACTCACTCACTTCACTCACTCACTCACTCACTCACTCACTCACTCACTCACTCACTCACATCACTCACTCACTCACTCACCACTCACTCACCTCACTCACTCACTCACATCACTCACTCACTCACTCACTCACTCACTCACTCACTCACTCACTCACTCACTCACCTCACTCACTCACTCACACTCACTCACTCACATCACTCACTCACCCACTCACTCACATCACTCACTCACTCACTCACTCACTCACTCACTCACTCACTCACTCACTCACTCACTCACTCACTCACTCACTCACTCACTCACTCACTCACTCACTCACTCACTCACTCACTCACTCACTCACTCACTCACTCACTCACTCACTCACTCACTCACTCACTCACTCACTCACTCACTCACTCACTCACTCACTCACTCACCTCACTCACTCACTCACTCACTCACTCACTCACTCACCTCTCACTCACTCACTCACTCACATCACTCACTCACTCACTCACTCACTCACTCACTCACTCACTCACTCACTCACTCACTCACTCACTCACTCACTCACTCACTCACTCACTCACTCACTCACTCACCACTCACTCACTCACTCACTCACTCACTCACTCACTCACTCACTCACTCACTCACTCACTCACTCACTCACCACTCACTCACTCACTCACTCACTCACTCACTCACATCACTCACTCACTCACTCACTCACTCACTCACTCCACTCACTCACTCACTCACTCACTCACTCACTCACTCACCACTCACTCACTCACTCACTCACTCACTCACTCACATCACTCACTCACTCACTCACTCACTCACTCACTCACCACTCACTCACTCACTCACTCACTCACTCACTCACTCACTCACTCACTCACTCACTCACTCACTCACTCACTCACTCACTCACTCACCACTCACTCACTCACTCACCTCACTCACTCACTCACTCACCACTCACTCACTCACTCACTCACTCACTCACTCACTCACTCACTCACTCACACACTCACTCACTCACTCACTCACTCACTCACTCACTCACTCACTCACTCACCACTCACTCACTCACTCACTCACCTCACCTCACTCACTCACTCCACAACACACCACTCACCTCACTCACTCACTCACATCACTCACTCACTCACTCACTCACTCACCACTCACTCACTCACCACTCACTCACTCACCACTCACTCACTCACCACTCACATCACCACTCACTCACTCACTCACTCACTCACTCACTCACTCACTCACTCACCTCACTCACCACTCACTCACTCACTCACCTCACTCACCTCACTCACTCACTCACTCACCTCACTCACTCACTCACTCACTCACTCACTCACTCACCACCACTCACTCACTCACTCACTCACTCACTCCACTCACTCACTCACTCACTCACTCACTCACTCACTCACTCACCTCACTCACTCACTCCACCTCACTCACTCACTCACTCACCTCACTCACCTCACTCACTCACTCACTCACTCACTCACCACTCACTCACTCACTCACTCACTCACTCACTCACTCACTCACTCACTCACTCACTCACTCACTCACCTCACTCACTCACTCACTCACCCCTCACCTCACTCACTCACTCACTCACTCACTCACTCACTCACTCACTCACTCACTCACTCACTCACCTCACTCACTCACTCACTCACTCACTCACTCACTCACTCACTCACTCACCTCACTCACTCACTCACTCACTCACTCACTCACTCACCACTCACTCACTCACTCACTCACTCACTCACTCACATCACTCACTCACTCACTCACTCACTCACTCACTCACTCACTCCACTCACTCACTCACCACCTCACTCACTCACTCACTCACCTCACTCACTCACTCACTCACTCACTCACTCACTCACTCACTCACTCACTCACTCACTCACTCACTCACTCACTCACTCACTCACCTCACTCACTCACTCACTCACTCACTCACCACTCACTCACTCACACACACTCACTCACTCACCACTCACTCACCACTCACTCCACTCACTCACCACTCACTCACTCACTCACTCACTCACTCACTCACTCACATCACTCACTCACTCACCACACTCACTCACCTCACTCACTCACTCACCACTCACTCACTCACTCACTCACCTCACTCACTCACTCACTCACTCACTCACTCACTCACTCACATCACTCACTCACTCACTCACTCACTCACTCACTCACTCACCACTCACACACTCACTCACTCACTCACTCACTCACTCACTCACTCACTCACTCACTCACTCACTCACTCACTCACTCACTCACTCACTCACCTCACTCACTCACTCACTCACATCACTCACTCACTCACTCACTCACTCACTCACTCACTCACTCACTCACTCACCACTCACTCACTCACTCACTCACTCACTCACTCACTCACTCACACTCACTCACTCACTCACTCACTCACTCACCACTCACTCACTCACCTCACTCACTCACTCACTCACCTCACTCACTCACTCACCTCACTCACTCACTCACTCACACACTCACTCACTCACTCACTCACTCACTCACCACTCACTCACTCACACACTCACCTCACACCACTCACTCACTCACCACACACACTCACTCACACACTCCCACTCACTCACTCACTCACTCACCTCACTCACTCACTCACTCACTCACTCACTCACTCACTCACATCACACACTCACCACTCACTCACTCACTCACTCACTCACTCACTCACTCACTCACTCACTCACTCACTCACTCACACACCACTCACTCACTCACTCACTCACTCACTCACACACTCACTCACCACTCACCACCACACTCACTCACTCACTCACTCACTCACCACTCACTCACTCACACACTCACCTCACTCACTCACTCCACCCTCACACACTCACTCACCACTCACCACTCACTCACTCACTCACTCACTCACCACTCACTCACACACCACTCACTCACTCACACACCACATCCACTCACTCACCTCACTCACTCACTCACCACACTCACTCACTCACCACTCACTCACCACCACTCACTCACTCACCACTCACACACTCACTCACCACTCACTCACCACTCACTCACTCACTCACTCACTCACTCACACTCACACACTCACTCACTCACTCACTCACTCACTCACTCACTCACCACTCACTCACCACTCACTCACTCACTCACTCACTCACTCACTCACTCACTCACTCACTCACTCACTCACCTCACTCACTCACTCACCACTCACTCACTCACTCACTCACTCACTCACTCCACTCACTCACTCACTCACTCACTCACTCACCACTCACTCACTCACTCACTCACCACTCACCACCACTCACTCACTCACTCACTCACTCACACCCACTCACTCACTCACTCACTCACTCACTCACCTCACTCACTCACCACACACTCACTCACTCACTCACCACTCACTCACCTCACTCACTCACTCACTCACTCACCTCACCACACTCACTCACTCACCTCACTCACTCACTCACTCACTCACACTCACTCACTCACTCACTCACCTCACCACTCACTCACCTCACTCACTCACTCACTCACCACTCACTCACTCACCTCACTCACTCACTCACCACTCACTCACTCACCACTCACTCACTCACCTCACTCACTCACCACTCACTCACACACTCACTCACTCACTCACTCACTCACTCACCACTCACTCACCACCACTCACTCACTCACCTCACTCACTCACTCACTCACTCACTCACTCACCTCACTCACTCACTCACTCACTCACTCACTCACCACTCACACACTCACTCACTCACTCACCACTCACTCACTCACTCACCACTCACTCCACACACTCACTCACATCACTCACCACTCACCTCACTCACTCACTCACTCACTCACTCACCTCACTCACCTCACTCCACTCACTCACTCACTCACTCACTCACTCACTCACTCACTCACCTCACTCACTCACTCACTCACTCACTCACTCACTCACTCACTCACATCACTCACTCACACTCACACTCACTCACTCACCACTCACTCACTCACTCACTCACCACTCACTCACTCACTCACCTCACTCACTCACTCACTCACTCACTCACTCACCACTCACTCACTCACCTCACTCACTCACTCACTCACTCACATCACTCACTCACTCACACACTCACTCACTCACTCACTCACTCACTCCACTCACTCACACCACTCACTCACTCACTCACTCACTCACTCACCACCTCACTCACTCACTCACTCACTCACTCACTCACACACTCACTCACACTCACTCACTCACCACTCACTCACTCACCTCACTCACTCACTCACTCACTCACTCACTCACTCACTCACTCACTCACTCACCACTCACTCACTCACTCACTCACTCACTCACTCACTCACTCACTCACTCACACCACTCACTCACTCACTCACCTCCCACTCACTCACTCACTCACTCACTCACTCACTCACTCACTCACTCACCTCACTCACTCACCACTCACTCACACTCACTCACTCACCACTCACTCACACACTCACTCACTCACTCACCTCACTCACATCACTCACTCACTCACTCACTCACACTCACTCACTCACTCACTCACACTCACTCACTCACTCACTCACACACCACTCACTCACTCACTCACTCACTCACTCACTCACTCACTCACTCACTCACTCACTCACTCACTCACTCACTCACTCACTCACTCACTCACTCACTCACTCACTCACTCACTCACTCACCTCACTCACTCACTCACCACTCACCCACTCACTCACTCACTCACCACTCACTCACCTCACTCACTCACTCACTCACTCACCTCACTCACCACTCACTCACTCACTCACTCACTCACTCACCCCACTCACTCACCACTCACTCACTCACTCACTCACCACTCACTCACTCACTCACTCACTCACTCACTCACACCTCACTCACCACTCACTCACCTCACTCACTCACTCACTCACTCACTCACTCACTCACTCACTCACTCACAACTCACTCACTCACTCACTCACTCACTCACTCACTCCACTCACTCACTCACTCACTCACCTCACTCACTCACTCACCACTCACACTCACTCACTCACTCACTCACCACTCACTCACTCACTCACTCCACTCACTCACTCACTCACTCACTCACTCACTCACTCACTCACTCACTCACTCACTCACTCACTCACTCACTCACTCACTCACTCACTCACTCACCTCACATCACTCACTCACTCACTCACTCACTCACTCACTCACTCACTCACCATCACTCACTCACTCACTCACTCACTCACTCACTCACTCACTCACTCACTCACTCACACTCACTCACTCACTCACTCACTCACTCACTCACTCACTCACTCACTCACTCACTCACCTCACTCACCACTCACCTCACTCACTCACACCTCACTCACTCACTCACTCACTCACTCACTCACTCACTCACTCCACTCACTCACTCACTCACTCACTCACTCACTCACTCACTCACTCACCTCACTCACTCACTCACTCACTCACTCACTCACTCACTCACCACTCACTCACTCACTCACTCACTCACTCACTCACTCACTCACTCACTCACTCACTCACTCACTCACTCACTCACTCACTCACTCCTCACTCACTCACTCACTCACTCACTCACTCACTCACTCACTCACTCACCTCACACTCACTCACTCACCTCACTCACTCACTCACTCACTCACTCACTCACTCACTCACTCACTCACTCACTCACTCACTCACTCACTCACTCACCACTCACTCACTCACTCACTCACTCACTCACTCACTCACTCACTCACTCACACTCACTCACTCACTCACTCACTCACTCACTCACTCACTCACTCACTCACTCACTCACTCACTCACTCACTCACCACTCACTCACTCACTCACTCACTCACTCACTCACTCACTCACTCACTCACTCACTCACTCACTCACTCACCACTCACTCACTCACTCACTCACTCACTCACTCACTCACTCACTCACTCACTCACTCACTCACTCACTCACTCACTCACTCACCACTCACTCACTCACCTCACATCACTCACTCACTCACTCACTCACTCACTCACTCACTCACCTCACTCACTCACTCACTCACTCACTCACTCACCTCACTCACTCACTCACTCACTCACTCACTCACTCACTCCTCACTCACTCACTCACTCACTCACTCACTCACTCACTCACTCACTCACTCACTCACTCACTCACTCACTCACCTCACTCACTCACTCACTCACATCACTCACTCACTCACTCACCACTCACTCACTCACTCACTCACTCACTCACTCACTCACTCACTCACTCACTCACTCACTCACTCACTCACTCACTCACTCACCTCACTCACTCACTCACTCACTCACTCACTCACTCACTCACTCACTCACTCACTCACTCACTCACTCACCACTCACTCACTCACCTCACTCACTCACTCACTCACTCACTCACTCACTCACATCACTCACTCACTCACTCACTCACTCACTCACTCACTCACTCACTCACTCACTCACTCACTCACTCACACTCACTCACTCACTCACTCACTCACTCACTCACTCACTACTCACTCACTCACTCACTCACTCACTCACTCACTCACTCACTCACTCACTCCATCACTCACTCACTCACTCACTCACTCACTCACTCACTCACTCACTCACTCACTCACTCACTCACTCACTCACTCACTCACCACTCACTCACTCACCACTCACTCACTCACTCACTCACTCACTCACTCACTCACATCACTCACTCACTCACTCACTCACTCACTCACTCACTCACTCACTCACTCACTCACTCACTCACTCACTCACTCACTCACTCACTCACTCACTCACTCACCTCACTCACTCACTCACTCACTCACTCACTCACTCACTCACTCACTCACTCACTCACTCCACTCACTCACTCACTCACTCACTCACTCACTCACTCACTCACTCACTCACTCACTCACTCACTCACCACTCACTCACTCACTCACTCACTCACTCACTCACTCACTCACTCACTCACTCACTCACTCACTCACTCACTCACTCACTCACTCACTCACCTCACTCACTCACTCACTCACTCACTCACTCACTCACATCCATCACTCACTCACTCACTCACTCACTCACTCACTCACTCACTCACTCACTCACTCACTCACTCACTCACATCACTCACTCACTCACTCACTCACTCACTCACTCACTCACCATCACTCACTCACTCACTCACTCACTCACTCACTCACTCACTCACTCACTCACTCACTCACTCACTCACTCACTCACTCACTCACTCACTCACTCACTCACTCACTCACTCACTCACTCACTCACTCACTCACTCACTCACTCACTCACTCACTCACTCACTCACTCACTCACTCACTCACTCACTCACTCACTCACTCACTCACTCACCTCACTCACTCACTCACTCACTCACTCACTCACTCACTCACTCACTCACTCACTCACTCACTCACTCACTCACTCACTCACTCACTCACTCACTCACTCACTCACTCCTCACTCACCTCACTCACTCACTCACTCACTCACTCACTCACTCACATCACTCACTCACTCACTCACTCACTCACTCACTCACTCACTCACTCACTCACTCACTCACTCACTCACTCACTCACTCACTCACTCACTCACTCACTCACTCACTCACTCACTCACTCACTCACTCACTCACTCACTCACTCACTCACTCACTCACTCACTCACTCACTCACCTCACTCACTCACTCACTCACTCACTCACTCACTCACTCACTCACTCACTCACTCACTCACTCACATCACTCACTCACTCACTCACCTCACTCACTCACTCACTCACTCACTCACTCACTCACTCACTCACTCACTCACTCACTCACTCACTCACTCACTCACTCACTCACTCACTCACTCACTCACTCACTCACACACTCACTCACTCACTCACTCACTCACTCACTCACTCACTCACTCACTCACTCACTCACTCACACACTCACTCACTCACTCACTCACACACTCACTCACTCACTCACTCACTCACTCACCTCACTCACTCACTCACTCACTCACTCACTCACTCACACCACTCACTCACTCACTCACCTCACTCACTCACTCACTCACTCACTCACTCACTCACCACTCACTCACTCACTCACTCACTCACTCACTCACTCACTCACTCACTCACTCACTCACTCACTCACTCACTCACTCACTCACTCACTCACTCACTCACTCACTCACTCACTCACTCACTCACTCACTCACTCACTCACTCACTCACTCACTCACTCACTCACTCACCACTCACTCACCTCACTCACTCACCTCACTCACTCACTCACTCACTCACTCACACACTCACTCACTCACTCACTCACTCACTCACTCACTCACTCACTCACTCACTCACACACTCACCACTCACCTCACTCACTCACTCACTCACTCACTCACTCACTCACTCACTCACTCACCACTCACTCACTCACTCACTCACTCACTCACTCACCACTCACTCACTCACTCACTCACTCACTCACTCACTCACTCACTCACTCACTCACCTCACTCACTCACTCACTCACTCACTCACTCACTCACTCACTCACTCACTCACCACTCACCACTCACTCACTCACTCACTCACTCACTCACTCACTCACTCACTCACATCACTCACTCACTCACTCACTCACTCACCTCACTCACTCACTCACTCACTCACTCACTCACTCACTCACTCACTCACTCACTCACTCACTCACTCACTCACCCTCACTCACTCACTCACACACTCACTCACTCACTCACTCACTCACTCACTCACTCACTCACTCACTCACTCACTCACTCACTCACTCACTACTCACTCACTCACTCACTCACTCACTCACTCACTCACCTCACTCACTCACTCACTCACATCACTCACTCACTCACTCACTCACTCACTCACTCACTCATCACTCACTCACATCACTCACTCACTCACTCACTCACTCACTCACTCACTCACTCACTCACATCACTCACTCACTCACTCACTCACTCACTCACTCACTCACTCACTCACTCACTCACTCACTCACTCACTCACTCACTCACTCACTCACTCACTCACTCACTCACTCACTCTCACTCACTCACTCACTCACTCACTCACTCACTCACTCACTCACTCACTCACACACTCACTCACTCACTCACTCACTCACTCACTCACTCACTCACTCACTCACTCACTCACTCACTCACTCACTCACTCACTCACTCACTCACTCACTCACTCACTCACTCACTCACTCACTCACTCACTCACTCACTCACTCACTCACTCACTCACTCACATCACTCACTCACTCACTCACTCACTCACTCACTCACTCACTCACTCACTCACTCACTCACTCACTCACTCACTCACTCACTCACTCACTCACTCACTCACTCACTCACTCACTCACTCACTCACTCACTCACTCACATCACTCACTCACTCACCTCACTCACTCACTCACTCACTCACTCACTCACTCACTCACTCACTCACTCACTCACTCACTCACTCACTCACTCACTCACTCACTCACTCACTCACTCACTCACTCACTCACTCACTCACTCACTCACTCACTCACTCACTCACTCACTCACTCACTCACTCACTCACTCACTCACTCACTCACTCACTCACTCACTCACTCACTCACTCACTCACTCACTCACTCACTCACTCACTCACTCACTCACTCACTCACTCACTCACTCACTCACTCACTCACTCACTCACATCACTCACTCACTCACTCACTCACTCACTCACTCACTCACTCACTCACTCACTCACTCACTCACTCACTCACTCACTCACTCACTCACTCACTCACTCACTCACTCACTCACTCACTCACTCACTCACTCACTCACTCACTCACTCACTCACTCACTCACTCACTCACTCACTCACTCACTCACTCACTCACTCACTCACTCACTCACTCACTCACTCACTCACTCACTCACTCACTCACTCACTCACTCACTCACTCACTCACTCACTCACTCACTCACTCACTCACTCACTCACTCACTCACTCACTCACTCACTCACTCACTCACTCACTCACTCACTCACTCACTCACTCACTCACTCACATCACTCACTCACTCACTCACTCACTCACTCACTCACTCACTCACTCACTCACTCACTCACATCACTCACTCACTCACTCACTTCACTCACCTGTATATTCTTGACTAACATTACCAGACCGTCAAGTATTAAAGGTATCGAGGTATCAAAGTAACGAAATCCCATCACTAGTTAAAAGGCTTTCCTTAACAAACATAATCAAATATCAGAAGCTCTTACAAAAATATTAATTTCAATAAAATACCAAATCAAAACTAGTCAAATTGACCTTGAGCTAAATTAACCAGCGGATATATTGCATGTGTTTTTTTTTATTTGAATAGGTAGTGATCTATAGAATAAAACTAATGTACAAACTACAAAGCCCAATTTATTACATAAGGATTTTTTATATTTGTTGAAAAGTTGGCATTTCAGTAAAAACAGATCTAACTGTAACATTTTATTTTTTTTTTAAACAATATGAATTTGTGGGTTATTTCCATATTTGGGATAGCTACCTTATTAAATATCACTATATCAAAAAGAGTTTGAATACTAATTAAAAGAGAATAGAAGAAAAATAGCAATGCTAATTTGGGGACCGAATTATTTTGTTTTGCCATCAAATTGTCAGGCTGTGAATGTGACTTATTTGCTTTTAATGATAAGCAGTTACTGTTTTATGTAAATTTTGTTATACCTTTAGTATTATTATTTTTTGTTTGAGAGTAGCCATGTTGTATGTCATGTTTATGTTTTTGTTGATGTTTGGAAGGCAGTATACGATGGAAAAATAAAATTTGGTGTAAATGTGGTAATTTGGGTGTGTTTAATTTGAAATATAAGTTTTTTACCAGTGGCATTCTGGAAAGTCAGGGAATTTCAGGAAAATGTCAGGAACGTTAGAACTGGTCAGGGAAAGTCAGGAAATGTATTTTTAATTATGGAAAAGTCATGTGAAATTCCCCAGTGATGTTAATTTGAGGAAAAAACGTCGAGCTTTAGTCTGCCATCAACCGGACTGTGAAAGTATTTT
>NW_026963221.1:0-13804 GCF_032445375.1 Bacillus rossius redtenbacheri | reverse complement strand
CAATTGGGCAGTTAATTAGGCAGTTAATTAGGCAGGCAATTGGGCAGTTAATTGGGCAGTTAATTAGGCAGGCAATTGGGCAGGCAATTAGGCAATTAATTAGGCAGTTAATTAGGCAGGCGATTGGGCAGTTAATTAGGCAGTTAATTAGACAGGCAATTAGGCATTTAATAATGAATTATTTAGGCAGGCATTTAAGCAGATAATTAGGCAGGCAATTAGGCAGGCAATTAGGCAATAAGGCAGTTAATTAGGCAGGCCATTGGGCAGTTAATTAGGCAGTTAATAAGGCAGGCAATTTTGCAGTTAATTAGGTAGTTAATTAGGCAAGCAATTAGGCAGGCAATTAGGCAGTTAATTAGGCAGGCAATTAGGCAGGCAGTTAATTTAGCAGGCAATTAGGCGGTTAATTAAACAGGCAATTGGGCAGTTAATTAGGCAGTTAATTAGACAGGCAATTAGGCATTTAATTAGAAGTTAATTAGGCAGGCAATTAAGCAGATAATTAGGCAGGCAATTAAAAGGCAATTAGGCAGTTAATTAGGCAGGCAATTAGGCAGGCACTTAGGCAGTTAATTAGGCAGTTAATTATGCAGGCAATTGGGCTGTTTATTAGGCAGGCAATTGGGCAGGCAATTAAGCAGGCACATAGGCAGTTAATTAGGCAGGCAATTAGGCTGATAATAAGGCAGGCTATTAGGCATACAATTAGGCAGGCAATTAGGCAGTTAATTAGGCGGTCAATTAGGCAGGCAGTTAATTAGGCAGTTAATTAGGCAGGCAATTAGGCGGTTAATTAAACAGGCAATTAGGCATTTAATTAGGCAGTTAATTAGGCAGGCAATTGTGCAGTTAATTAGGCAGTTAATTAGGCAAATAATTAGGCAGGTTATTAAGCAGATAATTAGGCAGTTAATTAGGCAGGCAATTAAGCAGATAATTAAGCATATAATTAGGCAGGCAATTAGGCAGATAATTAAGCAGGCAATTAGGTGGTTAATTAGGCGGTCAATTAAGCAGGCAATTAGGCAGTTAATTAAACAGGCAATTGGGCAGTTAATTAGGCAGTTAATTAGACAGGCAATTAGGCATTTAATTAGGAGTTAATTAGGCAGGCAATTAAGCAGATAATTAGGCAGGCAATTAAAAAGGCAATTAGGCAGTTAGTTAGGCAGGCACTTAGGCAGGCAGTTAATTAGGCAGTTAATTAGGCAGTTAATTAGGTAGGCAATTGGATAGTTAATTAGGCAGGCAATTGGGCAGGCAATAAGGCAGTTAATTAGACAGGCAATTAGGCAGGCACTTAGGCAGTTAATTAGGCAGGCAATTAGGCTGATAATAAGGCAGGCAATTAGGCAGTTAATAAGGCAGGCAATTAGGCAGTTAATTAGGCGGTCAATTAGGCAGGCGATTGGGCAGTTAATTAGGCAGTTAATTAGTTAGGCAATTGGGCAGTTAATTAGGCAGTTAATTAGGCAGGTAATTAAGCAGATAATTAGGCAGTTATTTAAGCAGGCAATTAGGCAGTTAATTAGGCTGTCAATTAGGCAGGCAATTGGGCAGTTGATTAGGCGGTCAATTAGGCAGACAATTGGGCAGTTAATTAGGCAGGCAGTTGGGCAGGCAATTAGGCAGTTAATTAGGCAGTTAATTAGGCGGTTAATTAGGCAGGAAATTGGACAGTTAATTAGGCATTTAATTAGACAGGCAATTAGGCATTAATTAGGAGTTAATTAGGCAGGCAATTAAGCAGATAATTAGGCAGGCAATTAGGCAGTTAATTAGGCAGGCCATTGGGCAGTTAATTAGGCATTAAATTAGGCAGGCAATTTGGCAGTTAATTAGGCAGTTAATTAGACAGGCAATTAGGCATTTCATTTGGCCGTTAATTAGGCAGGCAATTGTGCAGTTTAATTAGGTAGTTAATTAGGCAGGCAACTAGGGAGGCAATTAGGCAGTTAATTAGGCAGGCAATTAGGCAGGCACTTAGGCGGTTAATTAGGCAGGCAATTAGGCAGATAATAAAGCAGACAATTAGGCAGGCAATTAGGCAGGGAATTAGGCAGTTAATTAGGCAGGCAATTGGGCATGCAATTGGACAGTTATTTAGGCAGTTAATAATGCAGGCAATTGGGCAGTTAATTAGGCAGTTAATTAGGCAGGCAATTAAGAATATAATTAGGCAGGCAATTAGGCAGTTTATTAGTCAAGCAATTAGGCAGGCAATTAGGCAGGCAATTAGGCAGGCAATTAGGCAGGTAATTAAGCAGGCAATTATGCAGTTAATTAGGCAAGCATTTAGGCAATCAGGCAATTATGCAGTTAAATAGGCAAGCAATTAGGCAAGCAGGCAATTTGGCAGGCAGGTAAATAAGCAGGCAATTAAGCAGTTAATTAGGCAGGCAGCCAATTTGGCAGGTAATTAGGCTGGTAATTAGGCAGGCTATTAGGCAGTTAATTAGGTGTTCAATTAGGCAGGCAATTGGGCAGTTAATTAGGCAGTTAATTTGGCAGGCAATTAAACAAATAATTAGGCAGATAATTAGGCAGATAATTAAGCAGGCAATTAGGCAATTAATTAGGCGGTCAATTTAAAAGCAGGCAATTAGGCAGTTAATTAGGCAGGCAATTGGGCAGTTAATAAGGCATTTAATTAGGCAGGCAATTGGGCAGTTAATTAGGCAGTTAATTAGGCAGGCAATTAAGCAGATAATTAGGCAGTTAATTAGGCAGGCAATTAGGCAGGCAATTAGGCAGGTAATTAGGCTGTCAATTAGGCAGGCAATTAAGCAGATAATTAAGCAGATAATTAGGCAGGCAATTAGGCAGATAATTAAGCAGGCAATTAGGTGGTTAATTAGGCGGTCAATAAGAAAGGCAATTAGGCAGTTAATTAAACAGGCAATTGGGCAGTTAATTAGGCAGTTAATTAGACAGGCAATTAGGCATTTAATTAGGAGTTAATTAGGCAGGCAATTAAGCAGATAATTAGGGAGGCAATTAAAAAGGCAATTAGGCAGTTAATTAGGCAAGCAATTAGGCAGGCACTTAGGCAGTTAATTAGGCAGGCAATTGGGCAGGCAATAAGGCATTTAATTAGACAGGCAATTAGGCAGGCACTTAGGCAGTTATTTAGGCAGGCAATTAGGCTGATAATAAGGCAGGCAATTAGGCAGTTAATTAGGCAGGTAATTAGGCAGTTAATTAGGCAGGCAATTAGGCAGTTAATTAGGCAGGCAATTAGGCAGTTAATTAGGCAGGCAATTAGGCAGGCAATTGGGCAGTTAATTAGGCAGTTAATTAGGCAGGCAATTGGGCAGTTAATTAGGCAGTTAATTAGGCAGGCAATTAAGCAGATAATTAGGCAGTTAATTAGGCAGGCAATTAGGCAGTTAATTAGGCTGTCAATTAGGCAGGCAATTGGGCAGTTAATTAGGCGGTCAATTAGGCAGACAATTGGGCAGTTAATTAGGCAGTTAATTAGGCAGGCAGTCGGGCAAACAATTAGGCAGTTAATTAGGCAGTTAATTAGGCAGGCAATTGGGCAGTTAATTAGGCAGTTAATTAGACAGGCAATTAGGCATTTAATTAGGAGTTAATTAGGCAGGCAATTAAGCAGATAATTAGGAAGGTGATTAGGCAGGCAATTAGGCAATTAGGCAGTTAATTAGGCAGGCCATTGGGCAGTTAATTAGGCAGTTAATTAGGCAGGCAATTTGAAAGTTAATTAGGCAGTTAATTAGACAGGCAATTAGGCATTTCATTAGGCCGTTAATTAGGCAGGCAATTAGGCTGTTAATTAGGCAGTTAATTAGACAGGCAATTAGGCAGGCACTTAGGCAGTTAATTAGGCAGGCAATTATGCTGATAATAAGGCAGGCAATTAGGCAGTTAATTAGGCGGTCAATTAGGCAGGCAATTGGGCAGTTAATTAGGCAGTTAATTAGGCAGGCAATTGGGCAGTTAATTAGGCAGTTAATTAGGCAGGCAATTAAGCAGAAAATTAGGCAGGCATTAAGGCAGATAATAAAGCAGAAAATTAGGCAGGCAATAAGGCAGATAATTAAGCAGGCAATTAGGCAAGCAGGCAAATAAGCACGCAATTAAGCAGTTAAATAGGCAGGCAGGCAATTTGGCAGGTAATTAGGCAGGCAATTAGGCAGGCTAATAGGCAGTTAATTAGGCGGTCAATTAGGCAGGCAATTGGGCAGTTTATTAGGCAGTTAATTAAGCAGGAAATTGGGCAGTTAATTAGGCAATTAATTATGCAGACAATTAAGCAGATAATTAGGCAGTTAATTAGCCAGGCAATTAAGCAGAAAATTAGGCAGGCAATAAGGCAGATAATTAAGCAGGCAATTAGGCAGTTAATTAGGCGGTCAATTAGGCAGGCATTTAGGCAAGCAGGCAATTATGCAGTTAAATAGGCAAGCAATTAGGCAAGCAGGCAATTTGGCAGGCAGGTAAATAAGCAGGCAATTAAGCAGTTAATTAGGCAGGCAGCCAATTTGGCAGGTAATTAGGCTGGTAATTAGGCAGGCTATTAGGCAGTTAATTAGGTGGTTAATTAGGCAGGCAATTGGGCAGTTAATTAGGCAGTTAATTTGGCAGGCAATTAAACAAATAATTAGGCAGATAATTAGGCAGATAATTAAGCAGGCAATTAGGCAATTAATTAGGCGGTCAATTAAGCAGGCAATTAGGCAGTTAATTTGGCAGGCAATTAGGCAGTTAATTAGGCAGGCAATTGGGCAGTTAATTAGGCAGATGATTAAGCAGGCAATTAGGCAGGCACTTAGGCAGTTAATTAGGCAGTTAATTAGGCAGGCAATTGGGCAGTTAATTAGGCAAACAATTGGGCAGTCAATAAGGCAGTTAATAAGACAGGCAATTAGGCAGGCACTTAGGCAGTTAATTAGGCAGGCAATTAGGCTGATAATAAGGCAGGCATTTAGGCAGTTAATTAGGCAGGCAATTAGGCAGTTAATTAGGCGGTCAATTAGGCAGGCAATTGAGCAGTTAATAAGGCATTTAATTAGGCAGGCAATTGGGCAGTTAATTAGGTAGTTAATTAGGCAGGCAATTAAGCAGATAATTAGGCAGTTAATTAGGCAGGCAATTAGGCAGTTAATTAGGGTGTCAATTAGGCAGGCAATAAAGCAGATAATTAGGCAGGCAATTAGGCAGATAATTAAGCAGGCAATTAGGTGGGTAATTAGGCGGTCAATTAAGCAGGCAATTAGGCAGTTAATTAAACAGGCAATTGGGCAGTTAATTAGGCAGTTAATTAGACAGGCAATTAGGCATTTAATTAGGAGTTAATTAGGCAGGCAATAAAGCAGATAATTAGGCAGGCAATTAAAAAGGCAATTAGGCAGTTAATTAGGCAAGCAATTAGGCAGGCACTTAGGCAGTTAATTAGGCAGGCAATTGGGCAGGCAATAAGGCATTTAATTAGACAGGCAATTAGGCAGGCACTTAGGCAGTTATTTAGGCAGGCAATTAGGCTGATAATAAGGCAGGCAATTAGGCAGTTAATTAGGCAGGCAATTAGGCAGTTAATTAGGCAGGCAATTAGGCAGTTAATTAGGCGGTCAATTAGGCAGGCAATTAAGCAGTTAATTAGGCAGTTAATTAGGCAGGCAATTGGGCAGTTAATTAGGCAGTTAATTAGGCAGGCAATTAAGCAGATAATTAGGCAGTTAATTAGGCAGGCAATTAGGCAGTTAATTAGGATGTCAATTAGGCAGGCAATTGGGCAGTTGATTAGGCGGTCAATTAGGCAGACAATTGGGCAGTTAATTAGGCAGTTAATTAGGCAGGCAGTCGGGCAAACAATTAGGCAGTTAATTAGGCAGTTATTTAGGCAGGCAATTGGGCAGTTAATTAGGCAGTTAATTAGGCAGGCAATTGGGCAGTTAATTAGGCAGGCAATTGGGCAGGCAATTAGGCAATTAATTAGGCAGTTAATTAGGCAGGCGATTGGGCAGTTAATTAGGCAGTTAATTAGACAGGCAATTAGGCATTTAATAAGGAATTATTTAGGCAGGCAATTAAGCAGATAATTAGGCAGGCAATTAGGCAATAAGGCAGTTAATTAGGCAGGCCATTGGGCAGTTAATTAGGCAGTTAATAAGGCAGGCAATTTTGCAGTTAATTAGGTAGTTAATTAGGCAAGCAATTAGGCAGGCAATTAGGCAGTTAATTAGGCAGGCAATTAGGCAGGCAGTTAATTTAGCAGGCAATTAGGCGGTTAATTAAACAGGCAATTGGGCAGTTAATTAGGCAGTTAATTAGACAGGCAATTAGGCATTTAATTAGAAGTTAATTAGGCAGGCAATTAAGCAGATAATTAGGCAGGCAATTAAAAGGCAATTAGGCAGTTAATTAGGCAGGCAATTAGGCAGGCACTTAGGCAGTTAATTAGGCAGTTAATTATGCAGGCAATTGGGCTGTTTATTAGGCAGGCAATTGGGCAGGCAATTAAGCAGGCACTTAGGCAGTTAATTAGGCAGGCAATTAGGCTGATAATAAGGCAGGCTATTAGGCATACAATTAGGCAGGCAATTAGGCAGTTAATTATGCGGTCAATTAGGCAGGCAGTTAATTAGGCAGTTAATTAGGCAGGCAATTAGGCGGTTAATTAAACAGGCAATTAGGCATTTAATTAGGCAGTTAATTAGGCAGGCAATTGTGCAGTTAATTAGGCAGTTAATTAGGCAAATAATTAGGCAGGTTATTAAGCAGATAATTAGGCAGTTAATTAGGCAGGCAATTAAGCAGATAGTTAAGCATATAATTAGGCAGGCAAATAGGCAGTTAATTAGGCAGTTAATTAGGCAGTTAATTAGGTAGGCAATTGGGCAGTTAATTAGGCAGGCAATTGGGCAGGCAATAAGGCAGTTAATTAGACAGGCAAATAGGCAGGCACTTAGGCAGTTAATTAGGCAGGCAATTAGGCAGGCAATTAGGCAGTTAATAAGGCAGGCAATTAGGCAGTTAATTAGGCGGTCAATTAGGCAGGCGATTGGGCAGTTAATTAGGCAGTTAATTAGTTAGGCAATTGGGCAGTTAATTAGGCAGTTAATTAGGCAGGTAATTAAGCAGATAATTAGGCAGTTATTTAAGCAGGCAATTAGGCAGTTAATTAGGCTGTCAATTAGGCAGGCAATTGGGCAGTTGATTAGGCGGTCAATTAGGCAGACAATTGGGCAGTTAATTAGGCAGGCAGTTGGGAAGGCAATTAGGCAGTTAATTAGGCAGTTAATTAGGCGGTTAATTAGGCAGGAAATTGGACAGTTAATTAGGCATTTAATTAGACAGGCAATTAGGCATTAATTAGGAGTTAATTAGGCAGGCAATTAAGCAGATAATTAGGCAGGCAATTAGGCAGTTAATTAGGCAGGCCATTGGGCAGATAATTAAGCAGGCAATTAGGCAATTAATTAGGCGGTCAATTTAAAAGCAGGCAATTAGGCAGTTAATTAGGCAGGCAATTGGGCAGTTAATAAGGCATTTAATTAGGCAGGCAATTGGGCAGTTAATTAGGCAGTTAATTAGGCAGGCAATTAAGCAGATAATTAGGCAGTTAATTAGGCAGGCAATTAGGCAGGCAATTAGGCAGTTAATTAGGCTGTCAATTAGGCAGGCAATTAAGCAGATAATTAGGCAGGCAATTAGGCAGATAATTAAGCAGGCAATTAGGTGGTTAATTAGGCGGTCAAATAAGCAGGCAATTAGGCAGTTAATTAAACAGGCAATTGGGCAGTTAATTATGCAGTTAATTAAACAGGCAATTAGGCATTTAATTAGGAGTTAATTAGGCAGGCAATAAAGCAGATAATTAGGCAATCAATTAAAAAGGCAATTAGGCAGTTAATTAGGCAAGCATTTAGGCAGGCACTTAGGCAGTTAATTAGGCAGGCAATTGGGCAGGCAATAAGGCATTTAATTAGACAGGCAATTAGGCAGGCACTTAGGCAGTTATTTAGGCAGGCAATTAGGCTGATAATAAGGCAGGCAATTAGGCAGTTAATTAGGCAGGCAATTAGGCAGTTAATTAGGCAGGCAATTAGGCAGTTAATTAGGCGGTCAATTAGGCAGGCAATTGGGCAGTTAATTAGGCAGTTAATTAGGCAGGCAATTGGGCAGTTAATTAGGCAGTTAATTAGGCAGGCAATTAAGCAGATAATTAGGCAGTTAATTAGGCAGGCAATTAGGCAGTTAATTAGGCTGTCAATTAGGCAGGCAATTGGGCAGTTAATTAGGCGGTCAATTAGGCAGACAATTGGGCAGTTATTTAGGCAGTTAATTAGGCAGGCAGTCGGGCAAACAATTAGGCAGTTAATTAGGCAGTTAATTAGGCAGGCAATTGGGCAGTTAATTAGGCAGTTAATTAGACAGGCAATTAGGCATTTAATTAGGAGTTAATTAGGCAGGCAATTAAGCAGATAATTAGGAAGGTGATTAGGCAGGCAATTAGGCAATTAGGCAGTTAATTAGGCAGGCCATTGGGCCATTGGGCAGTTAATTAGGCAGTTAATTAGGCAGGCAATTTGAAAGTTAATTAGGCAGTTAATTAGACAGGCGATTAGGCATTTCATTAGGCCGTTAATTAGGCAGGCAATTAGGCTGTTAATTAGGCAGTTAATTAGGACAGGCAATTAGGCAGGCACTTAGGCAGTTAATTAGGCAGGCAATTATGCTGATAATAAGGCAGGCAATTAGGCAGTTAATTAGGCGGTCAATTAGGCAGGGCAATTGGGCAGTTAATTAGCAGTTAATTAGGCAGGCAATTGGGCAGTTAATTAGGCAGTTAATTAGGCAGGCAATTAAGCAGAAAATTAGGCAGGCATAAGGCAGATAATAAAGCAGAAAATTAGGCAGGCAATAAGGCAGATAATTAAGCAGGCAATTAGGCAAGCAGGCAAATAAGCACGCAATTAAGCAGTTAAATAGGCAGGCAGGCAATTTGGCAGGTAATTAGGCAGGCAATTAGGCAGGCTAATTGGCAGTTAATTAGGCGGTCAATTAGGCAGGCAATTGGGCAGTTTATTAGGCAGTTAATTAAGCAGGAAATTGGGCAGTTAATTAGGCAATTAATTAGGCAGACAGTTAAGCAGATAATTAGGCAGTTAATTAGCCAGGCAATTAAGCAGAAAAATTAGGCAGGCAATAAGGCAGATAATTAAGCAGGCAATTAGGCAGTTAATTAGGCGGTCAATTAGGCAGGCAATTAGGCAGTTAATTAGGCAGTTAATTAGACAGGCCATTAGGCATTTAATTAGGCAGTTAATTAGGCAGGCAATTGTGCAGTTAATTAGGTAGATAATTAGGCAGGCAATTAGGGAGTTAATTAGGCAGTTAATTAAGCAGGCAATTAGGAAGTTAATTAGGCAGGCAATTAGGCAGGGCAATTAGGCAGGCAATCAGGCAGGCAATTAGGCAGTTTATTAGTCAAACAATTAGGCAGCGCAATTAGGCAGGCAATAAGGCAGGTTATTAAGCAGGCAATTAGGCAGGCAATAAGGCAGGTTATTAAGCAGGCAATCTAGCAGTTAATTAGGCAAGCAATTAGGCAGGCAAGTAGGCAGGCAATTAGGCAGTTAATTAGGCAGTTAATTAGACAGGGCCATTAGGCATTTAATTAGGCAGTTTATTAGGCAGGCAATTGTGCAGTTAATTGGGTAGATAATTAGGCAGGCAATTAGGCAGTTAATAAGCAGGCAATTAGGAAGTTAATTAGGCAGGCAATTAGGCAGGCAATTAAGCAGGCAATCAGGCAGGCAATTAGGCAGTTTATTAGTCAAGCAATTAGGCAGGCAATTAGGCAGGCAATTAGGCAGGCAATTAGGCAGTTAATTAGGCAGGCAATAGGGCAATTAATTAGGCAGTTAATTGGACAGGCAATTAGGAAGTTGATTAGGCTGTCAATTAGGCAGGCAATTGGGCAGTTAATTAGGCAGGCAATTGGGCAGTTAATTAGGCAGTTAATTAAGACAGGCAATTGGGCATTTAATTAGGCAGTTAAATTAGGCAGGCAATTAGGAAGTTAATTAGGCATGGCAATTAGGCAGGCAATTAAGCAGGAAATCAGGCAGGCAATTAGGCAGTTTATTAGTCAAGCAATTAGGCAGGCAATTAGGCAGGCAATTAGGCAGTTATTTAGGCAGGCAATAGGGCAATTAATTAGGGCAGTTAATTGGACAGGCAATTAGGAAGTTAATTAGGCTGTCAATTAGGCAGGCAATTGGGCAGTTAATTAGGTAGTTAATTAGGCAGGCAATTGGGCAGTTTATAAGGCAGTTATTAGGCATGCAATTAAGCAGATAATTAGGCAGGCAATAAGGCAGATAATTAAGCAGGCAATTAGGCGGATAATAAGGCGGTCAATTAGGCAGTTAATTAGGCAGGCAATTGGGCAGTTAATTAGGAAGTTAATTAGACAGGCAATTAGGCATTTAATTAGGAGTTAATTAGGCAGGCAATTAAGCAGATACTTAGGCATGCAATTAGGCAAATAATTAAGCAGTTTAATTAGGCATTTAATTAGGCAGGCAATTGGGCAGTTTATAAGGCAGGCAATTGGGGAGTTAATTAGGCAGGCAATTAAGCAGATAATTAGGCAGGCAATTAGGCAGGCAATTAAGCAGATAGTTAGGCAGGCAATTAGGAAGGCAATTAGGCAGTTAAATAGGCAGGGCAATTAGGCATATATATGAAGCAGGCAATCAGGCAGTTAATTAGGCAGGCACTTAGGCAGGCACTTAGGCACTTAATTATGCAGTTAATTAGGCAGGCATTTGGGCAGTTAATAAGGCGGTCAATTAGGCCAGGCAATTAAGCAGATAATTTAGGCAGGCAATTAAGCAGATAATTAAGCGAGGCAATTAGGCAGATAATTAAGCAGGCAATTAGGCAGTTAATTAGGCGGTCAATTAGGCAGGCAATTGGGCAGTTAATTAGGCAGTTTATTAGTCAAGCAATAAGGCAGGCAATTAGGCAGGCAATAAGGCAGGTTATTAAGCAGGCAATTAGGCAGGCAATAAGGCAGGTTATTAAGCAGGCAATTATGCAGTTAATTAGGCAAGCAATTAGGCAGGCAATTAGGCAGGCAATTAGGCAGTTAATTAGGCAGTTAATTAGACAGGCCATTAGGCATTTAATTAGGGCAGTTAATTAGGCAGGCAATTGTGCAGTTAATTAGGTAGATAATTAGGCAGGCAATTAGACAGGCAATTAGGCAGTTAATTAGGCAGGCAATTAGGAAGTTAATTAGGCAGGCAATTAGGCAGGCAATTAAGCAGGCAATCAGGCAGGCAATTAAGCAGTTTATTAGTCAAGCAATTAGGCAGGCAATTAGGCAGGCAATTAGGCAGTTATTTAGGCAGTAAATTAGGCAGGCAATAGGGCAATTAATTAGGCAAATAATTGGTCAGGCAATTAGGAATTTAATTAGGCTGTCAATTAGGCAGGCAATTGGGCAGTTAATTAGGGTAGTTAATTAGGCAGGCAATTGGGCAGTTTATTAGGCAGTTATTAGGCATGCAATTAAGCAGATAATTAAGCAGATAATTAGGCAGGCAATAAGGCAGATAATTAAGCAGGCAATTAGGCGTTAATTAGGCGGTCCATTAGGCAGACAATTAGGCAGTTAATTAGGCAGGCAATTGGGCAGTTAATTAGGCAGTTAATTAGACAGGCAATTAGGCATTTAATTAGGAGTTAATTAGGCAGGCAATTAAGCAGATAATTAGGCAGGCAATAAGGCAGATAATTAGGCATTTAATTAGGCATTTAATTAGGCAGGCCAATTGGGCAGTTTATAAGGCAGTCAATTAGGCAGGCAATTGGGGAGTTAATTAGGCAGGCAATTAAGCAGATAATTAGGCAGGCAATTAGGCAGGCAATTAGCAAGATAGTAAGGCAGGCATTTAGGCAGGCAATTAGGCAGTTAAATAGGCAGGCAATTAGGCATATATATGAGCAGGCAATCAGGCAGTTAATTAGGCAGGCAATTAGGCAGGGCACTTAGGCAGTTAATTATGCAGTTAATTAGGCAGGCAATTGGCAGTTGATAAGGCGGTCAATTAGGCAGGCAATTAAGCAGATAATTAGGCAGGCAATTAAGCACATAATTAAGCAGGCAATTAGGCAGATAATTAAGCAGGCACTTAGGCAGTTAATTTGGCGGTCAATTAGGCAGGCAATTGGGCAGTTAATTAGGCAGTTAATTAGACAGGCATTTAGGAAGTTAATAAGGCAGTCAATTAGGCAGGCAATTGGGCAGTTAGTTAGGCAGTTAATTAGGCATGCAATTGGACAGTTAATTAGGCAGTTAATTAGGCAGGCAATTAAGCAGATAATTAGGCAGTTAATTAGGCAGGCAATTAGTCAAGCAGACAATAAGGCAGGCAGGCAAATAAGCAGGCAATTAAGCAGTTAATTAGGCAGGCAGGCAATTTGGCAAGTAATTAGGCAGGCTATTAGGCAGACAATTAGGCATTTAATTAGGAGTTAATTAGGCAGGCAATTAAGCAGAAGATTATAATGCAGGCAATTAGGCAGGGCAATTAGGCAATTAGGCAGTTAATTATTCAGGAAATTGGGATAGATAATTAGGCAGTTAATTAGGCAGGCAATTTGGCAGTTAAATAGGCAGTTAATTAGGGCAGGCAGTTGGGCAGGCAATTAGGCAGGCAATTGGCAGTTAATTAGGCAGTTAATTAGACAGGCAATTAGGCAAGCAGACAATAAGGCAGGCAGGCAAATAAGCAGGCAATAAGCAGTTAATTAGCAGGCAGGCAATTTGGCAGGTAATTAGACAGATTAGTAGGCAGGGCTGTTAGGCAGTTAATTAGGCGTTCAATTAGGCAGGCAATGGGCAGTTAATTAGGCAGGCAATTGGGCAGATAATTAGGCAGGCAATTAGGCAGTTTATTAGTCAAGCAATTAGGCAGACAATTTGGCAGGCAATTATGCAGTTAATTAGGCAAGCATTTAGGCAAGCAGGCAATTATGCAGTTAATTAGGCAAGCAATTAGGCAAGCAGGCAATTTGGCAGGCAGGTAAATAAGCAGGCAATTAAGCAGTTAATTAGGCAGGCAGCCAATTTGGCAGGTAATTAGGCTGGTAATTAGGCAGGCTATTAGGCAGTTAATTAGGTGGTCAATTAGGCAGGCAATTGGGCAGTTAATTAGGCAGGTAATTTGGCAGGCAATTAAGCAAATAATTAGGCAGATAATTAGGTAGATAAATTAGGCAGGCAATTAGGCAATTAATAAGGCGGTCAATTAAGCAGGCAATTAGGCATTTAATTAGGCAGGCAATTAGGCAGTTAATTAGGCAGGCAATTGGGGCAGTTAATTAGGCAGGCAATTAGGCAGATGATTAAGCAGGCAAATAGGCAGGCAATTAGGCAGTTAATTAGGCAGTTAATTAGGCAGGCAATTGGGCAGTTAATTAGGCAGGCAAATGGGCAGTTAATTAGGCAGGCAATTGGGCAGGCAATAAGACAGTAAATTAGGACAGGCAATTAGGCAGGCACTTAGGCAGTTAATTAGGCAGGCAATTAGGTTGATAATAAGGCAGGCAATTAGGCAGTTAATTAGGCAGGCAATTAGTTAGGCAATTAGGAAGTTAATTAGGCAGTTAATTAGGCAGGCAATTAGACAGGCAATTAGGCAGTTTATTAGTCAAGCAATTAGGCAGTTAATTAGGCAGTTAATAAGGCAGGCAATTCGGCAGTTAATTATGCAGTTAATTAGGCAGGCAAATGGGCAGTTAATTAGGCAGGCAATTGGGC
>NW_026963220.1:0-13872 GCF_032445375.1 Bacillus rossius redtenbacheri | reverse complement strand
AGTTAATTAGGCAGGCAATGAGGCAGGCAATTAGGCAGTCAATTAGGCAGTAAATTAGGCAGTCAATTAGGCAGTTAATTAGGCAGGCAATTAGGCAGTTAATTAGGCAGGCAATTAGGCAGTTAATAATGCAGGCAATTAGGCAGTTAATTAGGCAGTAATAAGGCAGGCAATAGAGCAGTCAATTAGGCAGGCAATAAGGCAGTTAATTAGGCTAGCATTTAGGCAGGCAATTAGACAGGCAATAAGGTAGTTTATAAGGAAGGCAATTAGGCAGATAATTAGGCAGGCAATTGGACAGGCAATTTTGCAAGCAATTAAGCAGATAGTTAGGCAGGAAATTAGGCAGTAAATTAGGCAGGCAATTAGGCAGTTAATTAGGCAGGCAATTAGGCAGGCAATACGGCAGGAAATTAGGCAGTTATTTAGGCAGGCAATTAGGCACTTTAAGGCAGTTAATTAGGCACGCAATTAGGCAGGCATGCAATTTAGGCAGGCAAAAACAGATAATTAGGCAGGCAATTAGGCAGTTAATTAGGCAGGAAATTAGGCTGTTAATTAGGCAGTCAATTAGGCAGTAAATAAGGCAGGCAATTAGGCAGATGATTAGGCAGGCAATTAGACAGTTAATTAGGCAGGCAATTAGGTAGTTAATTAGGCAGTTAATAAGGCAGGCAATAGAGCAGGCAATTAGGCAGGCAATAAGGCAGTTAATTAGGCTAGCATTTAGGCAGGCAATTAGGCAGGCAATAAGGTAGTTAATAAGGCAGGCAATTAGGCAGATAATTAGGCAGGCAATTGGACAGGCAATTAGTCAAGCAATTATGCAGGCAATTAAGCAGATAGTTAGGCAGGCAATTAGGCAGTTAATAAGGCAGGCAATTAGGCAGTTAATTAGGCAGGCAATTAGGCAGGCAAGCAATTAGGCAGGCAATAAGAAGAAATTAGGCAGTTATTTAGGCAGCAATTAGGCATTTTTAGGCAGTTAATTAGGCAGGCAATTAGGCAGGCATGCAATTAGGCAGGCAGTAAGGCTGTTAATTAGGCAGGCAATTAGGCAGATAATTAGGCAAGCAATTAGGCAGTTAATTAGGGAGGCAATTAGCCAGGTAATTAGGCAGACAATTAGGCAAGCAATTAGGCAGGCAATTAAGCAGATAGGCAGGGAATTAGGCAGGCAATTAGGCAGTTAATTAGGCAGGCAATTAGGCAAGCAAGTAATTAGGCAGGCAATAAGGCAGGAAATTAGGCAGTTATTTAGGCAGGCAATTAGGCACTTAGGCAGTTAATTAGGCAGGCAATTAGGCAGGCATGCAATTAGGCAGGCAGTAAGGCTGTTAATTAGGCAGGCAATTAGGCAGATAATTAGGCAGGCAATTAGGCAGTTAATTAGGGAGGCAATTAGGCAGGTAATTAGGCAGACAATTAGGCAAGCAATTAGGCAGGCAAAAAGCAGATAATTAGGCAGGCAATTAGGCAGTTAATAAGGCAGGCAATTAGTACAGTTAATAAAGCAGTTACATAGGCAGGCAATTAGGCATTTAATTAGGCAGGCAATTAGGCAGTAAATTAGGCAGGCAATTAGGCAGGCAATAAGGCAGGAAATTAGGCAGTTAATTAGGCAGGCAATGAGGCAGGCAATTAGGCAGTCAATTAGGCAGTTAATAAGGCAAGCAATTAGGCAGGCAATTAGCAGGTAATTAGGCCCCTAATTAGGCAGGCTATTAAGCGGGTAATTAGGCAGGCAGGCAATTAGGCAGGAAATTAAGCAGTTAATTAGGCAAGCAGGCAATTTGGTAGGTAATTATGCAGGCAAATAGGTAGGCAAATAGGCAGGCGATTAGGCAGGTAATTAGGCACGCAATTAGGTAGTTAATTAGGCAAACAATTTGGCAGACAATAAGGCAGTCAATTAGGCAGGAATTTAAGCAGGCAATTAGGCAGTTAATTAGGCAGGCAATTAGGCAGGCAATTAGGCATTTAATTAGGCAGGAAATTAGGCAGGCAAATAGGCAGGCAGTTAGGCAGTTATTTAGGCAGGCTTTTAGTCATTTAATTAGGCAGACAATTAGGCATTTATTGAGCAGGCAATAAAGCAGTTAATTAGGCAAGCAATTAAGCAGGCAATTAGGCAGGCAATAAGGCATTTAATTAGGCAAGCATTTAGGCAGGCGATTAGGCAGGCAATTAGGTAGTTAATTAGGCAGGCAATTAGGCAGATAATTAGGCAGGCAATTGGACAGGCAATTAGGCAAGCAATTAGGCAAGCAATTAAGCAGATAATTTGGCAGGCAATTAGGCAGTTAATTAGGCAGGCAATTAGGCAGGCAAGAGGCAGGCAATTAGGCAGTAAATTAGGCAGTAAATAAGGCAGGAAATAAGCAGATAATTAGGCAGGCAATTAGGCAGTTAATTAGGCAGGCAATTAGGCAGGCAATTAGGCAGTTAATTAGGCTAGCATTTAGGCTGGCAATGAGGCAGGCAATAAGGTAGTTAATTAGGCAGGCAATAAGGCAGATAATTAGGCAAACAATTGGACAGGCAATTAGGCAAGCAATTAGGCAGGCAATTAGACAGTTAACTAGACAGGCAATTAGGCAGGCAAGCAATTAGGCAGGCAATAAGGCAGGAAATTAGGCAGTTATTTAGGCAGGCAATTAGGCACTTTAAGGCAGTTAATTAGCCAGGCAATTAGCCAGGCATGCAATTAGGCAGGCAGTAAGGCTGTTAATTAGGCAGGCAATTAGGCAGATAATTAGGCAGTTAATTAGGGAGGCAATTAGGCAGGTAATTAGGCAGACAATTAGGCAAGCAATTAGGCAGGCAATTAAGCAGATAGTTAGACAGGCAATTCGGCAGGCAATTAGGCAGTTAATTAGGCAGGCAATTAGGCTTGCAAGCAATAAGGCAGGCAATAAGGCAGGAAATTAGGCAGTTATTTAGGCAGACAATTAGGCACTTTAAGGCAGTTAATTAGGCAGGCAATTTGGCAGTTAATTAGGCAGGCAATTTGGTAGTTAATTAGGCAGTTAATAAGGCAGGCAATAGAGCAGGCAATTAGGCAGGCAATAAGGCAGTTAATTATGCTAGCATTTAGGCAGGCAATTAGGCAGGCAATAAGGTAGTTAATTAGGCAGGCAATTAGGCAGATAATTAGGCAGGCAATTGGACAGGCAATTAGGCAAGCAATTATGCAGGCAATTAAGCAGATAGTTAGGCAGGCAATTAGGCAGTTAATTAGGCAGGCAATTAGGCATGCAAGCACCTGGGCAGGCAATAAGGCAGGAAATTAGGCAGGCAGTAAGGCAGTTAATTAGGCAGGCAATTAGACAGTTAATTAAGCAGGCATGTAGACAGGCTATTAGTCAGTTAATTAGGCATGCAATTAAGCAGGCAATTAGGCAGGCAATAAGGCAGTTAATTAGGCAAGAATTTAGGCAGGCAATTAGGCAGGCAATTAGGTAGTTAATTAGGCAGGCAATTAGGCAGTTAATTAGGCAGGCAATAAGGCAGTTAATTAGGCAGGCAATTGGACAGGCAATTAGGCAAGCAATTAGGCAGGCAATAAGCAGATAATTAGGCAGGCAATTAGGCAGTTAATTAGGCAGGCAATTAGGCAGTTAATTAAGCAGTAAAATAGGCAGGCAATTAGGCATTTGATTAGGCAGGCAATTAGGCAGGCAATAAGGCAGGAAATTAGGCAGTTAATTAGGCAGGCAATAAGGCAGGCAATAAGGCAAGCAATTAGGCAGGCAATTAAGCAGATAGTTAGGCAGGCAATTAGACAGTTAATTAGGCAGGCAATTAGGCAGGCAATGAGGCAGGCAATTAGGCAGTAAATTAGGCAGTAAATAAGGCAGGCAATTAGGCAGTTAATTAGGCAGGCAATTAGGCAGTTAATTAGGCAGGCAATTAGGTAGTTTATTAGGCAGGAAATAAGGCAGGAAATAAGCAGATAATTAGGCAGGCAATTAGGCAGTTAATTAGGCAGGCAATTAGGCAGGCAATTAGGCAGTTAATTAGGCTAGCATTTAGGCTGGCAATGAGGCAGGCAATAAGGTAGTTAATTAGGCAGGCAATTAGGCAGATAATTAGGCAAACAATTGGACAGGCAATTAGGCAAGCAATTAGGCAGGCAATTAGACAGTTAACTAGGCAGGCAATTAGGCAGGCAAGCAATTAGGCAGGCAATAAGGCAGGAAATTAGGCAGTTATTTAGGCAGGCAATTAGGCACTTTAAGGCAGTTAATTAGCCAGGCAATTAGCCAGGCATGCAATTAGGCAGGCAGTAAGGCTGTTAATTAGGCAGGCAATTAGGCAGATAATTAGGCAGGCAATTAGGCAGTTAATTAGGGAGGCAATTAGGCAGGTAATTAGGCAGACAATTAGGCAAGCAATTAGGCAGGCAATTAAGCAGATAGTTAGACAGGCAATTAGGCAGGCAATTAGGCAGGCAATTAGGCAGTTAATTAGGCAGGCAATTAGGCTTGCAAGCAATAAGGCAGGCAATAAGGCAGGAAATTAGGCAGTTATTTAGGCAGACAATTAGGCACTTTAAGGCAGTTAATTCGGCAGGCAATTTGGCAGTTAATTAGGCAGGCAATTTGGTAGTTAATTAGGCAGTTAATACGGCAGGCAATAGAGCAGGCAATTAGGCAGGCAATAAGGCAGTTAATTATGCTAGCATTTAGGCAGGCAATTAGGCAGGCAATAAGGTAGTTAATTAGGCAGGCAATTAGGCAGATAATTAGGCAGGCAATTGGACAGGCAATTAGGCAAGCAATTATGCAGGCAATTAAGCAGATAGTTAGGCAGGCAATTAGGCAGTTAATTAGGCAGGCAATTAGGCATGCAAGCACCTGGGCAGGCAATAAGGCAGGAAATTAGGCAGTAATTTAGGCAGGCAATTAGGCACTTTAAGGCAGTTAATTAGGCAGGCAATTAGGCAGGCAGGCAATTAGGCAGTCAATTAGGCAGTTAATTAGGCAGGCAATTAGGCAGTTAATTAGGCAGGCAATTAGGCAGTTAATTAGGAAGCAAATAAGCTGTTAATTTGGCAGTTAATAAGGCAGGCAATAGAGCAGGCAATTAGGCAGGCAATAAGGCAGTTAATTAGGCTTGCATTTAGGCAGGCAATTAAGCAGGCATTAAGGTAGTTAATTATGCAGGCAATTAGGCAGGATATTGGACAGGCAATTAGGCAAGCAATAAGGCAGGCAATTAAGCAGATAGTTAGGCAGGCAATTAAGCAGTTAATTAGGCAGGCAATTAGGCAGTTAATTAGGCAGGCAATTAGGCAGGCAAGCAATTAGGCAGGCAATAAGGAAGGAAATTAGGCAGTTATTTAGGCAGGCAATTAGGCACTTTAAGGCAGTTAATTAGGCAGGCAATTAGGCAGTTAATTAGGCAGGCAATAAGGTAGTTAATTAGGCAGTTAATAAGGCAGGCAATAGAGCAGGCGATTAAGCAGGCAATAAGGCAAGCAATTAGGCAGGCAATTAAGCAGATAGTTAGGCAGGCAATTAGGCAGGCAATTAGGCAGGCAATTAGGCAGTTAATTGGGCAGGCAATTAGGCAGGCAATTAGGCAGTTAATTAGGCAGGCAATTAGGCAGGCAAGCAATTAGGCAGACAATAAGGCAGGAAATTAGGCAGTTATTTAGGCAGGCAATTAGGCACTTTAAGGCATTTAATTAGGCAGGAAATTAGGCAGGCATGCAATTCGGCAGGCAGTAAGGCTGTTAATTAGAAAGGCAATTAGGCAGATAACTAGGCAGGCAATTAGGCAGTTAATTAGGGAGGCAATTAGGCAGGTTATTAGGCAGATAATTAGGCAAGCAATTAGGCAGGCAATAAGCAGATAATTAGGCAGGCAATTAGCCAGTTAATAAGGCAGGCAATTAGGCAGTTAATAAAGCAGTTAAATAGGCAGGCAATTAGGCATTTAATTAGGCAGGCAATTAGGCAGTTAATTAGGCAGGCAATTAGGCAGGCAATAAGGCAGGAAATTAGGCAGTTAATTAGGCAGGCAATGAGGCAGGCAATTAGGCAGTCAATTAGGCAGTAAATTAGGCAGTCAATTAGGCAGTTAATTAGGCAGGCAATTAGGCAGTTAATTAGGCAGGCAATTAGGCAGTTAATAATGCAGGCAATTAGGCAGTTAATTAGGCAGTAATAAGGCAGGCAATAGAGCAGTCAATTAGGCAGGCAATAAGGCAGTTAATTAGGCTAGCATTTAGGCAGGCAATTAGACAGGCAATAAGGTAGTTTATAAGGAAGGCAATTAGGCAGATAATTAGGCAGGCAATTGGACAGGCAATTTTGCAAGCAATTAAGCAGATAGTTAGGCAGGAAATTAGGCAGTAAATTAGGCAGGCAATTAGGCAGTTAATTAGGCAGGCAATTAGGCAGGCAATACGGCAGGAAATTAGGCAGTTATTTAGGCAGGCAATTAGGCACTTTAAGGCAGTTAATTAGGCACGCAATTAGGCAGGCATGCAATTTAGGCAGGCAAAAACAGATAATTAGGCAGGCAATTAGGCAGTTAATTAGGCAGGAAATTAGGCTGTTAATTAGGCAGTCAATTAGGCAGTAAATAAGGCAGGCAATTAGGCAGATGATTAGGCAGGCAATTAGACAGTTAATTAGGCAGGCAATTAGGTAGTTAATTAGGCAGTTAATAAGGCAGGCAATAGAGCAGGCAATTAGGCAGGCAATAAGGCAGTTAATTAGGCTAGCATTTAGGCAGGCAATTAGGCAGGCAATAAGGTAGTTAATAAGGCAGGCAATTAGGCAGATAATTAGGCAGGCAATTGGACAGGCAATTAGTCAAGCAATTATGCAGGCAATTAAGCAGATAGTTAGGCAGGCAATTAGGCAGTTAATAAGGCAGGCAATTAGGCAGTTAATTAGGCAGGCAATTAGGCAGGCAAGCAATTAGGCAGGCAATAAGAAGAAATTAGGCAGTTATTTAGGCAGCAATTAGGCATTTTTAGGCAGTTAATTAGGCAGGCAATTAGGCAGGCATGCAATTAGGCAGGCAGTAAGGCTGTTAATTAGGCAGGCAATTAGGCAGATAATTAGGCAAGCAATTAGGCAGTTAATTAGGGAGGCAATTAGCCAGGTAATTAGGCAGACAATTAGGCAAGCAATTAGGCAGGCAATTAAGCAGATAGGCAGGGAATTAGGCAGGCAATTAGGCAGTTAATTAGGCAGGCAATTAGGCAAGCAAGTAATTAGGCAGGCAATAAGGCAGGAAATTAGGCAGTTATTTAGGCAGGCAATTAGGCACTTAGGCAGTTAATTAGGCAGGCAATTAGGCAGGCATGCAATTAGGCAGGCAGTAAGGCTGTTAATTAGGCAGGCAATTAGGCAGATAATTAGGCAGGCAATTAGGCAGTTAATTAGGGAGGCAATTAGGCAGGTAATTAGGCAGACAATTAGGCAAGCAATTAGGCAGGCAATAAGCAGATAATTAGGCAGGCAATTAGGCAGTTAATAAGGCAGGCAATTAGGCAGTTAATAAAGCAGTTACATAGGCAGGCAATTAGGCATTTAATTAGGCAGGCAATTAGGCAGTAAATTAGGCAGGCAATAAGGCAGGAAATTAGGCAGTTAATTAGGCAGGCAATGAGGCAGGCAATTAGGCAGTCAATTAGGCAGTTAATAAGGCAAGCAATTAGGCAGGCAATTAGCAGGTAATTAGGCCCCTAATTAGGCAGGCTATTAAGCGGGTAATTAGGCAGGCAGGCAATTAGGCAGGAAATTAAGCAGTTAATTAGGCAAGCAGGCAATTTGGTAGGTAATTATGCAGGCAAATAGGTAGGCAAATAGGCAGGCGATTAGGCAGGTAATTAGGCACGCAATTAGGTAGTTAATTAGGCAAACAATTTGGTAGACAATAAGGCAGTCAATTAGGCAGGAATTTAAGCAGGCAATTAGGCAGTTAATTAGGCAGGCAATTAGGCAGGCAATTAGGCATTTAATTAGGCAGGAAATTAGGCAGGCAAATAGGCAGGCAGTTAGGCAGTTATTTAGGCAGGCTTTTAGTCATTTAATTAGGCAGACAATTAGGCATTTATTGAGCAGGCAATAAAGCAGTTAATTAGGCAAGCAATTAAGCAGGCAATTAGGCAGGCAATAAGGCATTTAATTAGGCAAGCATTTAGGCAGGCGATTAGGCAGGCAATTAGGTAGTTAATTAGGCAGGCAATTAGGCAGATAATTAGGCAGGCAATTGGACAGGCAATTAGGCAAGCAATTAGGCAAGCAATTAAGCAGATAATTTGGCAGGCAATTAGGCAGTTAATTAGGCAGGCAATTAGGCAGGCAAGAGGCAGGCAATTAGGCAGTAAATTAGGCAGTAAATAAGGCAGGAAATAAGCAGATAATTAGGCAGGCAATTAGGCAGTTAATTAGGCAGGCAATTAGGCAGGCAATTAGGCAGTTAATTAGGCTAGCATTTAGGCTGGCAATGAGGCAGGCAATAAGGTAGTTAATTAGGCAGGCAATAAGGCAGATAATTAGGCAAACAATTGGACAGGCAATTAGGCAAGCAATTAGGCAGGCAATTAGACAGTTAACTAGACAGGCAATTAGGCAGGCAAGCAATTAGGCAGGCAATAAGGCAGGAAATTAGGCAGTTATTTAGGCAGGCAATTAGGCACTTTAAGGCAGTTAATTAGCCAGGCAATTAGCCAGGCATGCAATTAGGCAGGCAGTAAGGCTGTTAATTAGGCAGGCAATTAGGCAGATAATTAGGCAGTTAATTAGGGAGGCAATTAGGCAGGTAATTAGGCAGACAATTAGGCAAGCAATTAGGCAGGCAATTAAGCAGATAGTTAGACAGGCAATTAGGCAGGCAATTAGGCAGTTAATTAGTCAGGCAATTAGGCTTGCAAGCAATAAGGCAGGCAATAAGGCAGGAAATTAGGCAGTTATTTAGGCAGACAATTAGGCACTTTAAGGCAGTTAATTAGGCAGGCAATTTGGCAGTTAATTAGGCAGGCAATTTGGTAGTTAATTAGGCAGTTAATAAGGCAGGCAATAGAGCAGGCAATTAGGCAGGCAATAAGGCAGTTAATTATGCTAGCATTTAGGCAGGCAATTAGGCAGGCAATAAGGTAGTTAATTAGGCAGGCAATTAGGCAGATAATTAGGCAGGCAATTGGACAGGCAATTAGGCAAGCAATTATGCAGGCAATTAAGCAGATAGTTAGGCAGGCAATTAGGCAGTTAATTAGGCAGGCAATTAGGCATGCAAGCACCTGGGCAGGCAATAAGGCAGGAAATTAGGCAGGCAGTAAGGCAGTTAATTAGGCAGGCAATTAGACAGTTAATTAAGCAGGCATGTAGACAGGCTATTAGTCAGTTAATTAGGCATGCAATTAAGCAGGCAATTAGGCAGGCAATAAGGCAGTTAATTAGGCAAGAATTTAGGCAGGCAATTAGGCAGGCAATTAGGTAGTTAATTAGGCAGGCAATTAGGCAGTTAATTAGGCAGGCAATAAGGCAGTTAATTAGGCAGGCAATTGGACAGGCAATTAGGCAAGCAATTAGGCAGGCAATAAGCAGATAATTAGGCAGGCAATTAGGCAGTTAATTAGGCAGGCAATTAGGCAGTTAATTAAGCAGTAAAATAGGCAGGCAATTAGGCATTTGATTAGGCAGGCAATTAGGCAGGCAATAAGGCAGGAAATTAGGCAGTTAATTAGGCAGGCAATAAGGCAGGCAATAAGGCAAGCAATTAGGCAGGCAATTAAGCAGATAGTTAGGCAGGCAATTAGACAGTTAATTAGGCAGGCAATTAGGCAGGCAATGAGGCTGGCAATTAGGCAGTAAATTAGGCAGTAAATAAGGCAGGCAATTAGGCAGTTAATTAGGCAGGCAATTAGGCAGTTAATTAGGCAGGCAATTAGGTAGTTTATTAGGCAGTTAATAAGGCAGGAAATAAGCAGATAATTAGGCAGGCAATTAGGCAGTTAATTAGGCAGGCAATTAGGCAGGCAATTAGGCAGTTAATTAGGCTAGCATTTAGGCTGGCAATGAGGCAGGCAATAAGGTAGTTAATTAGGCAGGCAATTAGGCAGATAATTAGGCAAACAATTGGACAGGCAATTAGGCAAGCAATTAGGCAGGCAATTAGACAGTTAACTAGGCAGGCAATTAGGCAGGCAAGCAATTAGGCAGGCAATAAGGCAGGAAATTAGGCAGTTATTTAGGCAGGCAATTAGGCACTTTAAGGCAGTTAATTAGCCAGGCAATTAGCCAGGCATGCAATTAGGCAGGCAGTAAGGCTGTTAATTAGGCAGGCAATTAGGCAGATAATTAGGCAGGCAATTAGGCAGTTAATTAGGGAGGCAATTAGGCAGGTAATTAGGCAGACAATTAGGCAAGCAATTAGGCAGGCAATTAAGCAGATAGTTAGACAGGCAATTAGGCAGGCAATTAGGCAGGCAATTAGGCAGTTAATTAGGCAGGCAATTAGGCTTGCAAGCAATAAGGCAGGCAATAAGGCAGGAAATTAGGCAGTTATTTAGGCAGACAATTAGGCACTTTAAGGCAGTTAATTCGGCAGGCAATTTGGCAGTTAATTAGGCAGGCAATTTGGTAGTTAATTAGGCAGTTAATAAGGCAGGCAATAGAGCAGGCAATTAGGCAGGCGATAAGGCAGTTAATTATGCTAGCATTTAGGCAGGCAATTAGGCAGGCAATAAGGTAGTTAATTAGGCAGGCAATTAGGCAGATAATTAGGCAGGCAATTGGACAGGCAATTAGGCAAGCAATTATGCAGGCAATTAAGCAGATAGTTAGGCAGGCAATTAGGCAGTTAATTAGGCAGGCAATTAGGCATGCAAGCACCTGGGCAGGCAATAAGGCAGGAAATTAGGCAGTAATTTAGGCAGGCAATTAGGCACTTTAAGGCAGTTAATTAGGCAGGCAATTAGGCAGGCAGGCAATTAGGCAGTCAATTAGGCAGTTAATTAGGCAGGCAATTAGGCAGTTAATTAGGCAGGCAATTAGGCAGTTAATTAGGAAGCAAATAAGCTGTTAATTTGGCAGTTAATAAGGCAGGCAATAGAGCAGGCAATTAGGCAGGCAATAAGGCAGTTAATTAGGCTTGCATTTAGGCAGGCAATTAAGCAGGCATTAAGGTAGTTAATTATGCAGGCAATTAGGCAGGATATTGGACAGGCAATTAGGCAAGCAATAAGGCAGGCAATTAAGCAGATAGTTAGGCAGGCAATTAAGCAGTTAATTAGGCAGGCAATTAGGCAGTTAATTAGGCAGGCAATTAGGCAGGCAAGCAATTAGGCAGGCAATAAGGAAGGAAATTAGGCAGTTATTTAGGCAGGCAATTAGGCACTTTAAGGCAGTTAATTAGGCAGGCAATTAGGCAGTTAATTAGGCAGGCAATAAGGTAGTTAATTAGGCAGTTAATAAGGCAGGCAATAGAGCAGGCGATTAAGCAGGCAATAAGGCAAGCAATTAGGCAGGCAATTAAGCAGATAGTTAGGCAGGCAATTAGGCAGGCAATTAGGCAGGCAATTAGGCAGTTAATTGGGCAGGCAATTAGGCAGGCAATTAGGCAGTTAATTAGGCAGGCAATTAGGCAGGCAAGCAATTAGGCAGACAATAAGGCAGGAAATTAGGCAGTTATTTAGGCAGGCAATTAGGCACTTTAAGGCATTTAATTAGGCAGGAAATTAGGCAGGCATGCAATTCGGCAGGCAGTAAGGCTGTTAATTAGAAAGGCAATTAGGCAGATAACTAGGCAGGCAATTAGGCAGTTAATTAGGGAGGCAATTAGGCAGGTTATTAGGCAGATAATTAGGCAAGCAATTAGGCAGGCAATAAGCAGATAATTAGGCAGGCAATTAGCCAGTTAATAAGGCAGGCAATTAGGCAGTTAATAAAGCAGTTAAATAGGCAGGCAATTAGGCATTTAATTAGGCAGGCAATTAGGCAGTTAATTAGGCAGGCAATTAGGCAGGCAATAAGGCAGGAAATTAGGCAGTTAATTAGGCAGGCAATGAGGCAGGCAATTAGGCAGTCAATTAGGCAGTAAATTAGGCAGTCAATTAGGCAGTTAATTAGGCAGGCAATTAGGCAGTTAATTAGGCAGGCAATTAGGCAGTTAATAATGCAGGCAATTAGGCAGTTAATTAGGCAGTAATAAGGCAGGCAATAGAGCAGTCAATTAGGCAGGCAATAAGGCAGTTAATTAGGCTAGCATTTAGGCAGGCAATTAGACAGGCAATAAGGTAGTTTATAAGGAAGGCAATTAGGCAGATAATTAGGCAGGCAATTGGACAGGCAATTTTGCAAGCAATTAAGCAGATAGTTAGGCAGGAAATTAGGCAGTAAATTAGGCAGGCAATTAGGCAGTTAATTAGGCAGGCAATTAGGCAGGCAATACGGCAGGAAATTAGGCAGTTATTTAGGCAGGCAATTAGGCACTTTAAGGCAGTTAATTAGGCACGCAATTAGGCAGGCATGCAATTTAGGCAGGCAAAAACAGATAATTAGGCAGGCAATTAGGCAGTTAATTAGGCAGGAAATTAGGCAGTTAATTAGGCAGTCAATTAGGCAGTAAATAAGGCAGGCAATTAGGCAGATGATTAGGCAGGCAATTAGACAGTTAATTAGGCAGGCAATTAGGTAGTTAATTAGGCAGTTAATAAGGCAGGCAATAGAGCAGGCAATTAGGCAGGCAATAAGGCAGTTAATTAGGCTAGCATTTAGGCAGGCAATTAGGCAGGCAATAAGGTAGTTAATAAGGCAGGCAATTAGGCAGATAATTAGGCAGGCAATTGGACAGGCAATTAGTCAAGCAATTATGCAGGCAATTAAGCAGATAGTTAGGCAGGCAATTAGGCAGTTAATAAGGCAGGCAATTAGGCAGTTAATTAGGCAGGCAATTAGGCAGGCAAGCAATTAGGCAGGCAATAAGAAGAAATTAGGCAGTTATTTAGGCAGCAATTAGGCATTTTTAGGCAGTAAATTAGGCAGGCAATTAGGCAGGCATGCAATTAGGCAGGCAGTAAGGCTGTTAATTAGGCAGGCAATTAGGCAGATAATTAGGCAAGCAATTAGGCAGTTAATTAGGGAGGCAATTAGCCAGGTAATTAGGCAGACAATTAGGCAAGCAATTAGGCAGGCAATTAAGCAGATAGGCAGGGAATTAGGCAGGCAATTAGGCAGTTAATTAGGCAGGCAATTAGGCAAGCAAGTAATTAGGCAGGCAATAAGGCAGGAAATTAGGCAGTTATTTAGGCAGGCAATTAGGCACTTAGGCAGTTAATTAGGCAGGCAATTAGGCAGGCATGCAATTAGGCAGGCAGTAAGGCTGTTAATTAGGCAGGCAATTAGGCAGATAATTAGGCAGGCAATTAGGCAGTTAATTAGGGAGGCAATTAGGCAGGTAATTAGGCAGACAATTAGGCAAGCAATTAGGCAGGCAATAAGCAGATAATTAGGCAGGCAATTAGGCAGTTAATAAGGCAGGCAATTAGGCAGTTAATAAAGCAGTTACATAGGCAGGCAATTAGGCATTTAATTAGGCAGGCAATTAGGCAATAAATTAGGCAGGCAATTAGGCAGGCAATAAGGCAGGAAATTAGGCAGTTAATTAGGCAGGCAATGAGGCAGGCAATTAGGCAGTCAATTAGGCAGTTAATAAGGCAAGCAATTAGGCAGGCAATTAGCAGGTAATTAGGCCCCTAATTAGGCAGGCTATTAAGCGGGTAATTAGGCAGGCAGGCAATTAGGCAGGAAATTAAGCAGTTAATTAGGCAAGCAGGCAATTTGGTAGGTAATTATGCAGGCAAATAGGTAGGCAAATAGGCAGGCGATTAGGCAGGTAATTAGGCAC
>NW_026963219.1:0-13880 GCF_032445375.1 Bacillus rossius redtenbacheri | reverse complement strand
TCGATTGCTACAAGCTTTTTCTACAAAATGTACTGTTCATTTTTTCAAAATGGGTCGACAGATTGTCTGTATATGCTTTTAGCAACAACTCCGTGCATGAAAATCTGGAGTTAGGCCGCGCGAAAATGCTATGAATTCAACATTTTATATAATTTTGTTGGTTTCTTTTAGACCAATGTAATAATAAACGTAGTTCACACAATGTCTATCCTTATAAAAACTTATATTTATTTACTTTTTTAAGGCATAGGTCTATAAAAATACTACATTAATAATCACCCTTGCTACTCAAAAATTATGATATATTAAAAAATTCGCAGCTGACAAACTAAGTAATATGCACATATACCAGCTACATCAGTCGATTGCTACAAGCTTTTTCTACAAAATGTACTGTTCACTTTTTCAAAATGGGTCGACAGATTTTCTGTATATGCTTTTAGCAACAACTCCGTGCAAGAAAAACTGGAGTTAGGCCGCGCAGAAAAATGCTACGAATTCAACATTTTATAAAATTTTATTAGTTTCATTTAGACCAATGAAAGAATAAACACACATCACACAATGTCTGTCCTTATCAAAAATTATATTAATTTAATTTTTGAGAGCATAGGTCTATAAAAACACTACATTAATAATCACCCTTGCAACTCAAAAATTATGATATATTAAAAAATTCGCAGCTGACAAACTAAGTAAAGTGCACATATACCAGCTACATCAGTCGATTAATACAAGCTTTTTATACAAAATATACTGTTCACTTTTTCAAAATGGGTCGACAGATTTTCTGTATATGCTTTTCGCAACAACTCCGTGCATGAAAATCTGGAGTTAGGCCGCGCGAAAATGCTATGAATTCAACATTTTATATAATTTTGTTGGTTTCTTTTAGACCAATGTGATAATAAACGTAGTTCACACAATGTCTATCCTTATCAATACTTATATTTATTTACTTTTTTAAAGCATAGGTCTATACAAATACAACATTAATAATCACCCTTGCTACTCAAAAATTAATATATATTGAAAAATTCGCAGCTGACAAACTAAGTAATGTGCACATATACCAGCTACATCAGTCGATTGCTACAAGCTTTTTCTACAAAATGTACTGTTCACCTTTTCAAAATGGGTCGACAGACTTTCTGTATATGCTTTTAACAACAACTGCATGCAAGAAAAACTGGAGTTAGGCCGCGCGAAAAATGCTACAAATTCAACATTTCATAAAATTTTATTAGTTTCATTTAGACCAATGAAAGAATAAACACACATCACACAATGTCTGTCCTTATCAAAACTTATATTTATTTAATTTTTGAGAGCATAGTTCTATAAAAACACTACATTAATAATCACCCTTGCAACTCAAAAATTATTATATTTTAAAAAATTCGCAGCTGACAAACTAAGTAATGTGCACATATATTAGCTACATCAGTCGATTGCTACAAGCTTTCTCTACAAATTGTACTGTCCACTTTTTCAAAATGGGTCGAAAGATTTTCTGTATATGCTTTTCGCAACAACTCCGTGTATGAAAAACTGGAGTAAGGCCGCGCGAAAAATGCTATGAATTCAACATTTTATAAAATTTTATTGGTTTTATTTTGACCAATTAAAAAAATAAACACACATCACACAATGTCTGTCCTTATCAAAACTTATATTTATTTAATTTTTGAGAGCATAGGTCCATTAAAAAAATTCTACATTTATAATCATCTTTAAGCCTCAATAATTATTATATATTAAAAAATTCGCAGCTGAAAAACTAAGTAAAGTGCACATATACCAGCTACATCAGTCGATTAATACAAGCTTTTTATACAAAATATACTGTTCACGTTTTCAAAATGGGTCGACAGATTTTCTGTATATGCTTTTCGCAACAACTCCGTGCATGAAAATCTGGAGTTAGGCCGCGCGAAAATGCTACGAATTCAACATTTTATATAATTTTGTTGGTTTCTTTTAGACCAATGTAAGCATAAACATAGTTCACACAATGTCTATCCTCATCAAAACTTATATTTATTTACTTTTTTAAAGCATAGGTCTATAAAAATACTACATTAATAATCACCCTTGCTACTCAAAAATTATGATATATTAAAAAATTCGCAGCTGACAAACTAAGTAATGTGCACATATACCAGCTACATCAGTCGACTGCTACAAGCTTTTTCTACAAAATGTACTGTTCACCTTTTCAAAATGGGTCGACAGATTTTCTGTATATGCTTTTAGCAACAACTGCATGCAAGAAAAACTGGAGTTAGGCCGCGCGAAAAATGCTACGAATTCAACATTTTATAAAATTTTATTAGTTTCATTTATACCAATGAAAGAATAAACACACATCACACAATGTCTGTCCTTATCAAAAATTATATTAATTTAATTTTTGAGAGCATAGGTCTATAAAAACACTACATTAATAATCACCCTTGCTACTCAAAAATTATGATATATTAAAAAATTCGTAGCTGACAAACTAAGTAAAGTGCACATATACCAGCTACATCAGTCGATTAATACAAGCTTTTTATACAAAATATACTGTTCACTTTTTCAAAATGGGTCGACAGATTTTCTGTATATGCTTTTCGCAACAACTCCGTGCATGAAAATCTGGAGTTAGGCCGCGCGAAAATGCTATGAATTCAACATTTTATATAATTTTGTTGGTTTCTTTTAGACCAATGTAATAATAAACGTAGTTCACACAATGTCTATCCTTATCAATACTTATATTTATTTACTTTTTTAAAGCATAGGTCTATAAAAATACTACATTAATAATCACCCTTGCTACTCAAAAATTATGATATATTAAAAAATTCGCAGCTGACAAACTATGTAATGTGCACATATACCAGCTACATCAGTCGATTGCTACAAGCTTTTTCTACAAAATGTACTGTTCACCTTTTCAAAATGGGTCGACAGACTTTCTGTATATGCTTTTAACAACAACTGCATGCAAGAAAAACTGGAGTTAGGCCGCGCGAAAAATGCTACAAATTCAACATTTTATAAAATTTTATTAGTTTCATTTAGACCAATGAAAGAATAAACACACATCACACAATGTCTGTCCTTATCAAAATTTTATATTTATTTAATTTTTGAGAGCATAGGTCTATAAAAACACTACATTAATAATCACCCTTGCAACTCAAAAATTATTATATTTTAAAAAATTCGCAGCTGACAAACTAAGTAATGTGCACATATACCAGCTACATCAGTCGATTTCTACAAGCTTTTTCCACAAAATGTACTGTTCACTTTTTCAAAATGGGTTGACAGATTATCTGTATATGCTTTTAGCAACAACTGCATGCAAGAAAAACCGGAGTTAGGCCGCGCGAAAAATGCTACGAATTCAACATTTTATAAAATTTTATTAGTTTCATTTAGACCAATGAAAGAATAAACACACATCACACAATGTCTGTCCTTATCAAAAATTATATGTATTTAATTTTAGAAAGCATATGTCTATAAAAACACTACATTAATAATCACCTTTGCAACTTAAAAATTATTATATTTGAAAAAATTCGCAGCTGACAAACTAAGTAATGTGCACATATACCAGCTACATCAGTCAATTGCTACAAGCTTTCTCTACAAAATGTACTGTCTTCTTTTTCAAAATGGGTCGAAAGATTTTCTGTATATGCTTTTCGCAACAACTCCGTGTATGAAACACTGGAGTAAGGCCGCGCGAAAAATGCTATGAATTCAAGATTTTATAAAATTTTAATGGTTTTATTTTGACCAATTAAAAAAATTAACACACATCACACAATGTCTATCCTTATCAAAACTTATATTTATTTAATTTTTGAGAGCATAGGTCAATAAAAATACTACATTTATAATCATCTTTAAGCCTCAATAATTATTATATATTAAAAAATTCGCAGCTGACAAACTAAGTAAAGTGCATTTATACCAGCTACATCAGTCGATTAATACAAGCTTTTTATACAAAATGTACTGTTCACTTTTTCAAAATGGGTCGACAGATTATCTGTATATGCTTTTAGCAACAACTGCATGCAAGAAAAACTGGAGTTAGGCCGCGCGAAAAATGCTACGAATTCAACATTTTATAAAATTTTATTAGTTTCATTTAGACCAATGAAAGAATAAACACACATCACACAATGTCTATCCTTATCAATACTTATATTTATTTACTTTTTTAAAGCATAGGTCTATAAAAATAGTACATTAATAATCACCCTTGCTACTCAAAAATTATGATATATTAAAAAATTCGCAGCTGACAAACTAAGTAATGTGCACATATACCAGCTACATCAGTCGATTGCTACAAGCTTTTTCTACAAAAAATACTGTTCACCTTTTCAAAATGGGTCGACAGACTTTCTGTATATGCTTTTAACAACAACTGCATGCAAGAAAAACTGGAGTTAGGCCGCGCGAAAAATGCTACAAATTCAACATTTTATAAAATTTTATTAGTTTCATTTAGACCAATGAAAGAATAAACACACATCACACAATGTCTGTCCTTTTCAAAACTTATATTTATTTAATTTTTGAGAGTATAGGTCTATAAAAACACTACATTAATAATCACCCTTGCAACTCAAAAATTATTATATATTAAAAAATTCGCAGCTGACAAACTAAGTAATGTGCACATATACCAGCTACATCAGTCGATTTCTACAAGCTTTTTCCACAAAATGTACTGTTCACTTTTTCAAAATGGGTCGACAGATTATCTGTATATGCTTTTAGCAACAACTGCATGCAAGAAAAACTGGAGTTTGGCCGCGCGAAAAATGCTACGAATTCAACATTTTATAAAATTTTATTAGTTTCATTTAGACCAATGAAAGAATAAACACACATCACACAATGTCTGTCCTAATCAGAAGTTATATTTATTTATTTTTAGAGAGCATAGGTCTATAAAAACACTACATTAATAATCACCTTTGCAACTCAAAAATTATTATATTTAAAAAAATTCGCAGCTGACAAACTAAGTAATGTGCACATATACCAGCTACATCAGTTGATTGCTACAAGCTTTCTCTACAAAATGTACTGTCCACTTTTTCAAAATGGGTCGAAAGATTTTCTGTATATGCTTTTCGCAACAACTCCGTGTATGAAAAACTGGAGTAAGGCCGCGCGAAAAATGCTATGAATTCAACATTTTATAAAATTTTATTGGTTTTATTTTGACCAATTAAAAAAATAAACACACATCACACAATGTCTGTCCTTATCAAAACATATATTTATTTAATTTTTGAGAGCATAGGTCAATACAAATACTACATTTATAATCACCTTAAAGCCTCAATAATTATTATATATTACAAAATTCGCAGCTGACAAACTAAGTAATGTGCACATATACCAGCTACATCAGTCGATTGCTTCAAGCTTTTTCTACAAAATGTTCTGTTCACTTTTTAAAAATGGGTCGACAGATTATCTGTATATGCTTTTAGCAACAACTGCATGCAAGAAAAACTGGAGTTAAACCGCGCGAAAAATGCTACGAATTCAACATTTTATAAAATTTTATTAGTTTCATTTAGACGAATGAAAGAATAAACACACATCACATTATGTCTGTCCTTATCAAAAATAATATTTATTTAATTTTAGAGAGCATAGGTCTATAAAAACACTACATTAATAATCACCTTTGCAACTCAAAAATTATTATATTTGAAAAAATTCGCAGCTGACAAACTAAGTAATGTGCACATATACCAGCTACATCAGTCAATTGCTACAAGCTTTCTCTACAAAATGTACTGTCTTCTTTTTCAAAATGGGTCGAAAGTTTTTTGTATATGCTTTTCGCAACAACTCCGTGTATGAAAAACTGGAGTAAGGCCGCGCGAAAAATGCTATGAATTCAACATTTTATATAATTTTATTGGTTTTATTATGACCAATTAAAAAAATAAACACACATCACACAATGTCTGTCCTTAACAAAACTTATATTTATTTTATTTTTGAGAGCATAGGTCAATAAAATACGACATTTATAATCACCTTTAAGCCTCAATAATTATTATATATTAAAAAATTTGCAGCTGACAAACTAAGTAATGTGCACATATACCAGCTACATTAGTCGAATGCTAAAAGCTTTTTCTACAAAATGTTCTGTCTTCTTTTTCAAAATGGGTCGAAAGATTTTCTGTATATGCTTTTCGCAACAACTCCGTGTATGAAAAACTGGAGTAAGGCCGCGCGAAAAATGCTATGAATTCAACATTTTATAAAATTTTATTGGTTTTATTATGACCAATTAAAAAAATAAACACACATCACACAATGTCTGTCCTTATCAAAACTTATATTTATTTAATTTTTGAGAGCATAGGTCTATAAAAACACTACATTAATAATCACCCTTGCAACTCAAAAATTATTATATATTAAAAAATTCGGAGCTGACAAACTAAGTAATGTGCACATATACCAGCTACATCAGTCGATTGCTACAAGCTTTCTCTACAAAATGTACTGTCCACTTTTTCAAAATGGGTCGACAGATTTTCTGTATATGCTTTTCGCAACAACTCCGTGCATGAAAAACTGGAGTTAGGCCGCGCGAAAATGCTATGAATTCAACATTTTATAGAATTTTATTGGTTTTATTATGACCAATTAAAAAATAAACACACATTACACAATGTCTGTCCTTATCAAAACTTATATTTATTTAATTTTTGAGAAAATAGGTCAATAAAATACTACATTTATAATCACCTTTAAGCCTCAATAATTATTATATATTAAAAAATTCGCAGCTGACAAACTAAGTAAAGTGCACATATACCAGCTACATCAGTCGATTAATACAAGCTTTTTCTACAAAATGTACTGTTCACTTTTTCAAAATGGGTCGACAGATTTTCCGTATATGCTTTTCGCAACAACTCCGTGCATGAAAATCTGGAGTTAGGCCGCGCGAAAATGCTACGAATTCAACATTTTATATAATTTTGTTGGTTTCTTTTAGACCACTGTAAGCATAAACATTGTTCACACAATGTCTATCCTTATAAAAACTTATATTTATTTACTTTTTTAAAGCATAGGTCTATAAAAATACTACATTAATAATCACCCTTGCTACTCAAAAATTATGATATATTAAAAAATTCGCAGCTGACAAACTAAGTAATATGCACATATACCAGCTACATCAGTCGATTGCTACAAGCTTTTTCTACAAAATGTACTGTTCACTTTTTCAAAATGGGTCGACAGATTTTCTGTATATGCTTTTAGCAACAACTCCGTGCATGAAAATCTGGAGTTAGGCCGCGCGAAAATGCTATGAATTCAACATTTTATATAATTTTGTTGGTTTCTTTTAGACCAATGTAATAATAAACGTAGTTCACACAATGTCTATCCTTATAAAAACTTATATTTATTTACTTTTTTAAAGCATAGGTCTATAAAAATACTACATTAATAATCACCCTTGCTACTCAAAAATTATGATATATTAAAAAATTCGCAGCTGACAAACTAAGTAATATGCACATATACCAGCTACATCAGTCGATTGCTACAAGCTTTTTCTACAAAATGTACTGTTCACTTTTTCAAAATGGGTCGACAGATTTTCTGTATATGCTTTTAGCAACAACTCCGTGCAAGAAAAACTGGAGTTAGGCCGCGCGAAAAATGCTACGAATTCAACATTTTATAAAATTTTATTAGTTTCATTTAGACCAATGCAAGAATAAACACACATCACACAATGTCTATCCTTATCAATACTTATATTTATTTACTTTTTTAAAGCATAGGTCTATAAAAATAGTACATTAATAATCACCCTTGCTACTCAAAAATTATGATATATTAAAAAATTCGCAGCTGACAAACTAAGTAATGTGCACATATACCAGCTACATCAGTCGATTGCTACAAGCTTTTTCTACAAAATGTACTGTTCACCTTTTCAAAATGGGTCGACAGACTTTCTGTATATGCTTTTAACAACAACTGCATGCAAGAAAAACTGGAGTTAGGCCGCGCGAAAAATGCTACAAATTCAACATTTTATAAAATTTTATTAGTTTCATTTAGACCAATGAAAGAATAAACACACATCACACAATGTCTGTTCTTATCAAAACTTATATTTATTTAATTTTTGAGAGCATAGGTCTATAAAAACACTACATTAATAATCACCCTTGCAACTCAAAAATTATTATATTTTAAAAAATTCGCAGCTGACAAACTAAGTAATGTGCACATATACCAGCTACATCAGTCGATTTCTACAAGCTTTTTCCACAAAATGTACTGTTCACTTTTTCAAAATGGGTCGACAGATTATCTGTATATGCTTTTAGCAACAACTGCATGCAAGAAAAACTGGAGTTTGGCCGCGCGAAAAATGCTACGAATTCAACATTTTATAAAATTTTATTAGTTTCATTTAGACCAATGAAAGAATAAACACACATCACACAATGTCTGTCCTAATCAGAAGTTATATTTATTTATTTTTAGAGAGCATAGGTCTATAAAAACACTACATTAATAATCACCTTTGCAACTCAAAAATTATTATATTTAAAAAAATTCGCAGCTGACAAACTAAGTAATGTGCACATATACCAGCTACATCAGTCGATTGCTACAAGCTTTCTCTACAAAATGTACTGTCCACTTTTTCAAAATGGGTCGAAAGATTTTCTGTATATGCTTTTCGCAACAACTCCGTGTATGAAAAACTGGAGTAAGGCCGCGCGAAAAATGCTATGAATTCAACATTTTATAAAATTTTATTGGTTTTATTTTGACCAATTAAAAAAATAAACACACATCACACAATGTCTGTCCTTATCAAAACATATATTTATTTAATTTTTGAGAGCATAGGTCAATACAAATACTACATTTATAATCACCTTAAAGCCTCAATAATTATTATATATTACAAAATTCGCAGCTGACAAACTAAGTAATGTGCACATATACCAGCTACATCAGTCGATTGCTTCAAGCTTTTTCTACAAAATGTACTGTTCACTTTTTAAAAATGGGTCGACAGATTATCTGTATATGCTTTTAGCAACAACTGCATGCAAGAAAAACTGGAGTTAAACCGCGCGAAAAATGCTACGAATTCAACATTTTATAAAATTTTATTAGTTTCATTTAGACGAATGAAAGAATAAACACACATCGCACTATGTCTGTCCTTATCAAAAATAATATTTATTTAATTTTAGAGAGCATAGGTCTATAAAAACACTACATTAATAATCACCTTTGCAACTCAAAAATTATTATATTTGAAAAAATTCGCAGCTGACAAACTAAGTAATGTGCACATATACCAGCTACATCAGTCAATTGCTACAAGCTTTCTCTACAAAATGTACTTTCTTCTTTTTCAAAATGGGTCGAAAGATTTTCTGTATATGCTTTTCGCAACAACTCCGTGTATGAAAAACTGGAGTAAGGCCGCGCGAAAAATGCTATGAATTCAACATTTTATAAAATTTTATTGGTTTTATTATGACCAATTAAAAAAATAAACACACATCACACAATGTCTGTCCTTATCAAAACTTATATTTATTTAATTTTTGAGAGCATAGGTCTATAAAAACACTACATTAATAATCACCCTTGCAACTCAAAAATTATTATATTTTAAAAAATTCGGAGCTGACAAACTAAGTAATGTGCACATATACTAGCTACATCAGGCGATTGCTACAAGCTTTCTCTACAAAATGTTCTGTCCACTTTTTCAAAATGGGTCGACAGATTTTCTGTATATGCTTTTCGCAACAACTCCGTGCATGAAAAACTGGAGTTAGGCCGCGCGAAAATGCTATGAATTCAACATTTTATAGAATTTTATTGGTTTTATTATGACCAATGAAAAAATAAACACACATTACACAATGTCTGTCCTTATCAAAACTTATATTTATTTAATTTTTGAGAAAATAGGTCAATAAAATACTACATTTATAATCACCTTTAAGCCTCAATAATTATTATATATTAAAAAATTCGCAGCTGACAAACTAAGTAAAGTGCACATATGCCAGCTACATCAGTCGATTAATACAAGCTTTTTCTACAAAATGTACTGTTCACTTTTTCAAAATGGGTCGACAGATTTTCTGTATATGCTTTTCGCAACAACTCCGTGCATGAAAATCTGGAGTTAGGCCGCGCGAAAATGCTACGAATTCAACATTTTATATAATTTTGTTGGTTTCTTTTAGACCACTGTAAGCATAAACATAGTTCACACAATGTCTATCCTTATAAAAACTTATATTTATTTACTTTTTTAAAGCATAGGTCTATAAAAATAGTACATTAATAATCACCCTTGCTACTCAAAAATTATGATATATTAAAAAATTCGCAGCTGACAAACTAAGTAATGTGCACATATACCAGCTACATCAGTCGATTGCTACAAGCTTTTTCTACAAAAAATACTGTTCACCTTTTCAAAATGGGTCGACAGACTTTCTGTATATGCTTTTAACAACAACTGCATGCAAGAAAAACTGGAGTTAGGCCGCGCGAAAAATGCTACAAATTCAACATTTTATAAAATTTTATTAGTTTCATTTAGACCAATGAAAGAATAAACACACATCACACAATGTCTGTCCTTATCAAAACTTATATTTATTTAATTTTTGAGAGTATAGGTCTATAAAAACACTACATTAATAATCACCCTTGCAACTCAAAAATTATTATATTTTAAAAAATTCGCAGCTGACAAACTAAGTAATGTGCACATATACCAGCTACATCAGTCGATTTCTACAAGCTTTTTCCACAAAATGTACTGTTCACTTTTTCAAAATGGGTCGACAGATTATCTGTATATGCTTTTAGCAACAACTGCATGCAAAAAAAACTGGAGTTTGGCCGCGCGAAAAATGCTACGAATTCAACATTTTATAAAATTTTATTAGTTTCATTTAGACCAATGAAAGAATAAACACACATCACACAATGTCTGTCCTAATCAGAAGTTATATTTATTTATTTTTAGAGAGCATAGGTCTATAAAAACACTACATTAATAATCACCTTTGCAACTCAAAAATTATTATATTTAAAAAAATTCGCAGCTGACAAACTAAGTAATGTGCACATATACCAGCTGCATCAGTTGATTGCTACAAGCTTTCTCTACAAAATGTACTGTCCACTTTTTCAAAATGGGTCGAAAGATTTTCTGTATATGCTTTTCGCAACAACTCCGTGTATGAAAAACTGGAGTAAGGCCGCGCGAAAAATGCTATGAATTCAACATTTTATAAAATTTTATTGGTTTTATTTTGACCAATTAAAAAAATAAACACACATCACACAATGTCTGTCCTTATCAAAACATATATTTATTTAATTTTTGAGAGCATAGGTCAATACAAATACTACATTTATAATCACCTTAATGCCTCAATAATTATTATATATTACAAAATTCGCAGCTGACAAACTAAGTAATGTGCACATATACCAGCTACATCAGTCGATTGCTTCAAGCTTTTTCTACAAAATGTACTGTTCACTTTTTAAAAATGGGTCGACAGATTATCTGTATATGCTTTTAGCAACAACTGCATGCAAGAAAAACTGGAGTTAAACCGCGCGAAAAATGCTACGAATTCAACATTTTATAAAATTTTATTAGTTTCATTTAGACGAATGAAAGAATAAACACACATCACATTATGTCTGTCCTTATCAAAAATAATATTTATTTAATTTTAGAGAGCATAGGTCTATAAAAACACTACATTAATAATCACCTTTGCAACTCAAAAATTATTATATTTGAAAAAATTCGCAGCTGACAAACTAAGTAATGTGCACATATACCAGCTACATCAGTCAATTGCTACAAGCTTTCTCTACAAAATGTACTGTCTTCTTTTTCAAAATGGGTCGAAAGTTTTTTGTATATGCTTTTCGCAACAACTCCGTGTATGAAAAACTGGAGTAAGGCCGCGCGAAAAATGCTATGAATTCAACATTTTATATAATTTTATTGGTTTTATTATGACCAATTAAAAAAATAAACACACATCACACAATGTCTGTCCTTAACAAAACTTATATTTATTTTATTTTTGAGAGCATAGGTCAATAAAAATACGACATTTATAATCACCTTTAAGCCTCAATAATTATTATATATTAAAAAATTTGCAGCTGACAAACTAAGTAATGTGCACATATACCAGCTACATTAGTCGAATGCTAAAAGCTTTTTCTACAAAATGTTCTGTCTTCTTTTTCAAAATGGGTCGAAAGATTTTCTGTATATGCTTTTCGCAACAACTCCGTGTATGAAAAACTGGAGTAAGGCCGCGCGAAAAATGCTATGAATTCAACATTTTATAAAATTTTATTGGTTTTATTATGACCAATTAAAAAAATAAACACACATCACACAATGTCTGTCTTTATCAAAACTTATATTTATTTAATTTTTGAGAGCATAGGTCTATAAAAACACTACATTAATAATCACCCTTGCAACTCAAAAATTATTATATTTTAAAAAATTCGGAGCTGACAAACTAAGTAATGTGCACATATACCAGCTACATCAGTCGTTTGCTACAAGCTTTCTATACAAAATGTACTGTCCACTTTTTCAAAATGGGTCGACAGATTTTCTGTATATGCTTTTCGCAACAACTCCGTGCATGAAAAACTGGAGTTAGGCCGCGCGAAAATGCTATGAATTCAACATTTTATAGAATTTTATTGGTTTTATTATGACCAATTAAAAAATAAACACACATTACACAATGTCTGTCCTTATCAAAACTTATATTTATTTAATTTTTGAGAAAATAGGTCAATAAAATACTACATTTATAATCACCTTTAAGCCTCAATAATTATTATATATTAAAAAATTCGCAGCTGACAAACTAAGTAAAGTGCACATATACCAGCTACATCAGTCGATTAATACAAGCTTTTTCTACAAAATGTACTGTTCACTTTTTCAAAATGGGTCGACAGATTTTCCGTATATGCTTTTCGCAACAACTCCGTGCATGAAAATCTGGAGTTAGGCCGCGCGAAAATGCTACGAATTCAACATTTTATATAATTTTGTTGGTTTCTTTTAGACCACTGTAAGCATAAACATAGTTCACACAATGTCTATCCTTATAAAAACTTATATTTATTTACTTTTTTAAAGCATAGGTCTATAAAAATACTACATTAATAATCACCCTTGCTACTCAAAAATTATGATATATTAAAAAATTCGCAGCTGACAAACTAAGTAATATGCACATATACCAGCTACATCAGTCGATTGCTACAAGCTTTTTCTACAAAATGTACTGTTCACCTTTTCAAAATGGGTCGACAGATTTTCTGTATATGCTTTTAGCAACAACTCCGTGCATGAAAATCTGGAGTTAGGCCGCGCGAAAATGCTATGAATTCAACATTTTATATAATTTTGTTGGTTTCTTTTAGACCAATGTAATAATAAACGTAGTTCACACAATGTCTATCCTTATAAAAACTTATATTTATTTACTTTTTTAAAGCATAGGTCTATAAAAATACTACATTAATAATCACCCTTGCTACTCAAAAATTATGATATATTAAAAAATTCGCAGCTGACAAACTAAGTAATATGCACATATACCAGCTACATCAGTCGATTGCTACAAGCTTTTTCTACAAAATGTACTGTTCACTTTTTCAAAATGGGTCGACAGATTTTCTGTATATGCTTTTAACAACAACTGCATGCAAGAAAAACTGGAGTTAGGCCGCGCGAAAAA
>NW_026963218.1:0-14000 GCF_032445375.1 Bacillus rossius redtenbacheri | reverse complement strand
CGAACAGAGCAGGAACTCCCGAGGGTCAACTTTCTCCAACCAACCCCCCCCCCCCCCCCCTCCCTTTTTCCATTCTTCCCGTCTTCCCGTGGGCCACACAAATCTCTTTTAATGGTCCGCATTATGCCCCGTGGCTACCAACTTTTCTTTTGGTGGGGGAAGGAGGGGGAGGGGGGAGAAGGTTAGGAGCCGTGAAAACAAGCTGAGGAAACTTTTATAAGGACCATGCTCAGTTACTATACTTCCGTGATATCTGTAACACGTCGTCTGCCTTTCGGTTATTCAGTGGAAGTTCGAACCCCATGTATTTTTTTTTTTTCCTAGTGGGACTTGGGAAAAAAAAATTACAAGAATTTTTGAAAACGCGTATATATATGTATATACACAAACACACACACACAGGATGAGTACGTCTATAAGTGAAAACTTAATCATCATGTGTGTATATATAAACATATATATATATATATATATACATACGTATGTTTTAAAAAATTCTTGCAATTTGGTTCTTTTCCATGAATTCTAAAATCTTACTGTTTTGAGAAAATAATTTTTTTTTTAAATTCCAATAAGTATTACTCAATAAACAGACACGAATCATTTGTCAGCTGCATAAAACATTCCTTTATTTCATAACAAAACCCTTTAAAAATGATATTTTTTTTAAAACGGATATGCGTAGACATTTTTAATATGGTTTGTTTAGATGGATCAAGTATCTGATTTTAAATCTCTGTTTTATAGTGTGCGACCACATATTTATGCAACTACATATTAGTGCAAGGGACGAAAAATATTGTTTGAAAGTAAAATTAAATCGTATATCTATCTTAGTAGGCATACTATGAAAATAATTTTTATCTTTTCAGTGCTGGATGCTTCGAGTTAAGAAACTACAAAATATTTTCGCTGCATGGAATATGCTAAAATGATTCATCGATCATTTTGGAATATTGTAGATCACATAGAATATTAAATGTTTTTAGAATGTTCCAGGAGTTTATAGAAGTTTCCAAAACATTTCCAGAAGAAATAGGTACTTCCAAATCTACTTACGCCTCTAGGCTGTGCTGAAAGGGATTATTTCTTTCTTTTTTTCAGAATTTAAATTATTGTTGGTAAATATTGCAGAGCTAGACAACAATGCAGCCAACTTTTTTGTCGTAAAATTAAAGATAGATAAAGTTAGGTTTGGCACATACATTAGGTCTCGCAAAAAAATTGGTTGTCTGTAAAGTCGGTTTACGGACGATAGTTTAACGTGACAACGTCATAACAAAACATTGATGAAATGATGATTACATACTTTTATGAATAAAATTGAATCATTTTTATTTTAATAATATTAATGAATAAATACTTGAAATTATACTAGTAATCAGATTTTTAAAATTCAAGAATAATTAACCTTTATTGCCGAAATTGTTGTTGTAATAAGCAATGAAAACCACATAACCTTTTCACTTCACTTTATAAACAGTCGACGAAACAGTTCACGTGTAGATGTAAGTTGTGTGCTGCCGCTGTCTTTCTTCTCCTCGGACGCACAGGCCAATCGAGTGGAAGAGAGATAGATGCGGCGCAAGCGTACAATTAGCGTAACGGGACACAGCGTAACGGAACAATGTGCGTAACGGGAACTCTTTCGTGCGTGCAGCCGGCGTTCATCGATTTATTAGACGTTGTCACGTCAAAATTCGTTCTTACGTTTTTAAAATTCGGAAGAATACATTTCTTCATTTTTTGGTTGAATACAATGTTTAGTGAAAATTATCATAGTTGATTGTGTTAATTATACTGAATATGTAGTTTTTTTTTAAAAAAAGTAAATATTTAAATAAATTTTGCAACAATAACTTCAAGATATTGCCAATATTCACGCATTCATAATAATTGTATTATAATTCGCTGATATTTCCGTAATTTAAATTCCACCCTAGATTTCCATAGTAAACATTGTAATCAATAAGTATTTTCTTTTTTCAGCATTTCCGTGGTTGGTGAGCAACAAGCAATGTAATGCAGCATTGGACAAGATTGCAGTTCACTTCAAGTTCATCATTGAACGCATGAACTTTGCCGCCTTTGCAGGTAAGTTCCTTTGTCATAATTATCGGTTTTATCTCACGAGGAAAATATTATTTTTTTCCTCATAATTATTAATGTATGGAGGGTGGTAAGCACTATAGGGTTAACATGCCATAAAGTCGGGAAGTACAGAAGCGCGTTGTGGGTGCCAAATTTACACCCGCATCAACTTAACATGGGTAACTGTTTGCTTCAGTCATTCCACTAATTGAAATCATATTCTTTAACAAAGCCTATTTTTTTTAATCTAATGAATACAAATTTATTACGGACTAGCCTTGTGCCCGATGGGAAAGTATTCATTTCTCATTTTTTTATGAATTAGCAAATACGATGATACAACTGACTTTAATTTATAAACAGAAGCCTAAACACCAATGTCATAAATTCTACCTTTATTTATTACAAACATCGATACAAACTTTCATCCGCTATTTCATCCGCTATTTAACTCACTAAGTTTATGATTTAAAAAAAAAAGTCCTTTATTATTGCTCAAACGTTACATAAGGAACTTATGGAAAATTACATGCTTCTATACCTACCGATTTAAGCCGTGCGTTGTATGTTAGTCAGTCAGAGATAGAGTTTTATTAAAAAGTTAGAAGAAACAGTTTAAACTAAAATGGCCTCTTAATGTCACAATATTTTCCCTTTAAAGAACGCATCAACGACATTAAATTAAATGAAATAACCAATTTGGAGCAAGAATATGTGTCACTCCATACAATCGAATTTTTTTTGTTGCGATTTTCAGTTATTTACCCTTAGGTACTGAAACCCAGCCTGTCTTTAAAGGAGACTCCACATTTGATCCCCACAAAGCACGCAGTTCAACCTCAGCTTTCTCCCACCCCCTTTTCTTGGAGGAAGAAAGTAAATTGGGATCGTGAACTCACTACAAGCCAATGAATTTTTTTTTTTTTTTTTTCGTACGGCTTTTGGAACGACGGCTGTAATTCGTTGCAACACAGAATATTGTCTCCTTTGAATTACGTTTGAGACATGGACCTTAGTCAGCTTTGCTAGCAAAGAAGGCGGTATTATCCGAGAGGGATATACTTTTTTTTTCCAGCGGGTGAAGCGAACAGTCTTGCTGCTTCGGGTTTATTTTTTTTTTCACGTAAATCCGGTTGAAGCCATAAGACAGCACGCAGAGGACTATTGATTTAAGGATTTCATTCCTCTACCCCTTCCCCTACCCCTCCCCCCCTCCCTCTCCCTGAAAATCCCTCTCGCAATTCCGCCCGGCAACGAACGCTGGGTACACATTCCGGTAGCGCTATGGGTTTTTATTTATCGTGCCTTGCCATAGGAAACCTGTCTCAGTGGGGGGAAACAGAATACGTTGATATTGGCTCTCTTATAACCCTTACGGCACAACATAAAAATAACAGTACAGTCCCGTGCAATAAAGTATCGCAACCTTTTTTTTATTTTTTCGTGCCGAGTTAGGGGCAAACATTTCCTAGTCGCCGATTTATTTTTCTTTCTTTTTTTTTAATTTCAAGTTGTGATTGACTACGGAAAAATTAGTCAGCAAAAATTCAAAATTTATGATAATTTTTATGACTTTTTACCAATAGATAACAAATATGCATATCTGGTAAAAATATTTTGAACCTATAAAAATGCAATGCTTCCATAGTAGAATATTTTCATAATTTACAATATGTAAAAAAATAACAATTTGGGTTTTAGGTTTTTAAATACTATCTTGTTTTATAAAAATTTTACTATATTATATTAAGTCGATTAACTGGCCAGTTTAGATAGTAAACTAGTTACTTTGAAATAATTTCAAGTTTTGAACTATTGACTACCGTTATTGCATACCTAATTAAAATAAATAATTATAAAGGAACGAAACTTATTTGTCGTAAACAGTGTTGGTAATTACACACTATATTACCTCTTTTTTGCTGTTTTTGTTTTTTGGTGATCTTGTGCAAATGTTGGTAATGTTTTAATAATTATGGTTATTCTGTGGGCGCTAATAGGTCGATGCTAATCAGTATCTTTCTCTTTCCATTTTTTCCTCTCGCTTATTATCCCTAAATCTTCATCTCTCTCCCCTCTCTCCGCTTATCACTTATTTTCCTTCTCTATTCCTCTTTCTAACCTGTTCTTTCTCTACTCTTTCTTCTTCTCCCTCTCTACTCTTTCAACCGCGTCGCACCATCTCAAACTTTCTTTCCCTCCCTCTTCCTCTTTTCCGCTCCCTCCTCCTTATCCGTCTCCCTCTATCCATCCCTGCAAGGAACATTGTAATAATAATTCTGTGTAACGAAACTAATTGTATTTTAACGTAAAATATTAATTAAAGTGAGTAGTTAAATATGTTTGTAATGCTTAATCGTAACCTAAGCAAATTATTTTTGATTTTAAATATTGAACTATTTAAAATTAAATAAAATGGATACGCTATAAGGAACAATTACTGCTCACGGTTAAATAATCGTAAAACCTGCAAGGGAATAGTGTGAAAGCGCTTGCCTGGTCCCGATAACGCAACGAGGAATGAAGGGAGTGAGGAAGGGAGGAAGAGAGGCAGGAAGGAAGGAAGGGAGGGAGGAAAGAAGGAAGTTAGGAAGGAAGGGAGGAAGGAAAGAAGGAAGTTAGGGAGGAAGGGAGGAAGGAAGGAAGAAAGGGAGGATGGAAGGACGCGAGGAAGGAAGTGATGAAGGGAGGAAGTAAACGTATAAGGAAGGAAGTTAGGAAAAGAGCGAGGAAGGAAAGGAGGGAGGAAGGGAGGAAGGAAGTTAGGAAGGGAGGGAGGAAGGAAGTTAGGAAGGGAGGGAGGAAGGAAGGAAGGGAGGGAGAGAGGCAGGAAGGAAGGGAGTGAGGAAGGGAGGAAGGGAGGAAGGGAGGAAAGAAGGAAGGGAGGATGGAAGGACGCGAGGAAGGAAGTGATGAAGGGAGGAAGTAAACGTATAAGGAAGGAAGTTAGGAAGAGAGCGAGGAAGGGAAGAAGGAAGGAAGCGAGGAAGGGAGGAAGAGAGGCAGGCAGGAAGGAAGGGAGGGAGGAAGCACAGGCCGGTTGTTCCCGATTCAATTACCCCCGGTCGCCTGGAAGCGACACCAGGCACGACAGCAGCTAGCAGGAGAAGGGAAGGAGGCGTCTGGGAAGAAGAACGGCGTGCCAGACGGGAGACAAGAGACGCTACAAACACGACGAGCTCCACGCCAACATCCTTAACCCGAAACAAGTCATTTTATTCCGCTGAGTGTTTGTCGTCGAAGCTTTGTAAAGGTTCCGAAAAGAAAAGAAGGAAAAAACACCCTTTGGCAAGAAACATGTTGACGGATCTCGTGGGTATTCCACGTCACGTGACTTGTCCAAGCGTCAACGGTTTTCGAAAGTAGTAGTTCCCCAATTGTTTGCGTATCCTTCCGCCACTGTTTTTTCTGTTAACGCTGTTTCCAAAATACTTCGTGTGGTTCGTAAACTATTATCATGTAAAATTAAAGACTTTTAACATTTCACAAGCCAAAAAAAAAACTCTATTTAAAGGGACACAGGTGGTGTGTTACTATTGATCAATCTGTGTCCCTGTGCGAACTGGCAGATTCAGTGGTCAAATCGGTCTCGTGACTCAATTTTGTGTATGTAGCGTTTTTCGTAAAAAAAAAAAAAATATCGTGTTTTGATGTTAACAAATTATCTCTCGGTATACTACTTTCGGTAGGATTAATTTCGTGAATGGAACGGAAGTCGCATGGGACGGAAATGTGTAACAAACACGATGCTGCCATTTTTTTGTGGCGGATGGCGAAAGTCAAAGTTCACAAAGACAAAATGGAATACGTTTTGTACACTGCAATGGTCATAACAAGAAGTAATCGCAACTTTAAACGCACTTGGAGAAAATTATAAATGCCGTTCTTTTTTTTGTGCGATGGTGCTGTTAGCTAAAGCTTTTTTTGACGTGACAACGTCTAATAAATCGATGAACGCCGGCTGCACGCACCGTTACGCTGTGTCCCGTTACGCTCATTGTACGCTTGCGCCGCATCTATCTCTCTTCCACTCGATTGGAACAACCATCGATTTGACTTTTTCGAGGCACATTAAACTTGAAACACTCCCATTCGTTTCCTACTTTTCCTATCATCGTCCTATCCTTAACACAATAACACAGATTGGAAAAAGTTAAATAGCAAACATGTATAAAAGTTATAGTTAAAATAATCTGTTCGTTAAAGTAATAAACATATTTTAATTCATGAGTTCAAATAAAAGTAAATTTATCAATTAGATTGTAGATTTCTTTTCACTCCTTCTTTGTATCCATACAAAATTGTGATAATACAGTAAAAATGATTCAATTTTATTCAGAAAAGTATGCAATCATTTCATCAATGTTTTGTTTTGACGTTGTCACGTGAAACTATCGTCCGTAAACCGACTTTACTTTACAGACAACCAATTTTTTTTTTTGCCGTAACAATTGTATCGATGGTTGCGCAACGTCCGGTAGAAATCGTTGAAACCAACTCATAGCCTCGCGCAGGGCACCGTTTATTAAAAACGTTTGCCGATTTGTTTCCTTAGCTGGGATTCTGGAATACGGCCCGATAGTTGGGTTGCGGTTTTATCCCAACAAGGCAGTGCTTTTTTCGCTACGTTACCCGAACATCTGGAATTATCACCCCAATCGTCAAATTTAACGGTCCTACACCGCCTCTGCTCTACCCGAGCCACCGACAGACAGACTAAGGCCGGCTTGCACAGTCGTGACTTGAGACGAAGTGGAGTATTCTTCCATTTGATTAACCTGCCAAGTTTCTTCTCTTGGACTTGACTCAACTGACTCTGCAAGCGGCCCTTACTCTCCCCTTTATTAATAATTTTGAAAAATTTTTGAAAACTGTTGACGCAGATTTTTTTTTATGGATTTTAAAAATCATCTCAAACACGTCAATTGAAAAAAAAATCGTATTTTCCGGTACGTAAATATTGGTCAGGAAAAAAAAAAATAAGCGCGACCATCATGCCATCGATGTACGTAACGGAACGTAGCACACAATCTCCTAGCGCAGAACTTCGGTCACTCATTTTTTTTATTTTTTCGTCCTTTTCCAAGCCTTTTCCCCGTACGTCAGGCAAATTAAGTTGCCTTCGGGTTTTTTCCGGATTGCCGCCTGCACGGAAAACAGACGGACGCAACGATACATGATGCGGTGCTCTTGCGTCATCGTAAATACGCAAGCCTGATGAAGAAATGTAAAAAGGAAAAGGGGGAAAAAATAAACGCAGTGTTCGGAAAAGTGGAAGAGAGGTAAATGAACAGTCACGTCCCGTAAAGCGGACACATAAATATCACGAGATTTTTTTTTTTCTCTCGCCGCAGAAATTTCGCACCTCTTTTTTTCTTTCTCTCTCTCTCTCTCTCTCTCTCTCTCTCTCTCTCTCTCTCTCTCTCTCTCTCTCTCACCCTTCACATCTTTCTGTAGCTTCCGTACCAGCGTAACATTTTTTTTTCTTCTCTACCGCCATTTTCTCGTCCTGCGACCGGCAAACACATTTAAAAAAAAGGGGGGGGAAGGATCAGATTTCTGGTTTCCGTGGATGTGAAAGGGGGGTGGGGATGAGGCAACATGTTCTGTTGGTTGATTGATTGATGGCCTGAGTCTTCCTGAACAGAGGTGAGACAACATTCAACTGAAAAATCTTCCACTGCAGGTTTTCCACGAAAAAAAAAAAAAAAAAAAAAAAAAACAACAACATATATACACGTATTTACGATTTTTTTTTATTAATCAAAGTACTGCAACAACAGTAAAAATTGTCGCTATCGTCAAACGATTTATTTTAAATAAATCGGTTTGATAAAGGTGGAAAAGACGTGAAAAAAAAATTATTTTTAATTTAACAATTTATTCATTTATTTTTTAATGCTAGCCAACAGAGGTTTTTCACAACATGCTGGCACTATACAAATACAAAAACCAAAAAAAAAAAAAATAGGAACAAACACGGAGAGAAAATACGGATGGGCCATTTTTTTTTTTTCACTTTAGAAATAACCATGGGGAAAAGAAATTACAGACTGTTTTAAAATAAATGTTTATTTATGAGAATAAAAAATTTCTGGAAATTCATTTCTTAAAAATGGTATCATCCAAATGGCTGCTATCTCGCCGCTGGCGTTCCTTAAATCTGGGCCTTAAGATTTTCAGAAATGCTCTCGTTGACTGTACGGCAGGTCGCGCGCCATCTTGCTGAGTCCAAGTCCCGTTCTTGTAAACCAAACTGAAACTGTGATTGGAAAAAAAAATTCCTCGAAACATTTCCAAATGTTTTGCAGAATTAGTAACTTTAACAGAATCACCGCGTGCTTTTTCAAATACGTGCGGGCCGATAATGCCCTTTGAAGAGATCGCCACCCAAATCATCACGTCTACCATTGTCACGAGTCAACTCAAGGTCTCCAAATCATACACACAACACACACGCACAATCAAAGCGAATAAAGGCGATGGTTGCGTCAATACACGCGCACTGTGGTGTAAGTTATAAACGGCGATTTCTCAGACAACCAGTAGGAATTCAGAAACTCTGTTTTCAGGGGTAGATACAGGAACATCTCTAGTGTTTAAAATAAGTACTTTCGGAATTTTATTTTTTCTTCACGGAAAAGCCGCGTTGTAAGAATATTACCTAAAAAAAAGTGGTTGTCTGTAAAGTTAATGGACGATAGTTTAACGTGACAACGTCATAACAAATTATTGATGAAATGATTGCATACTTTTATGAATAAAATTAAATCATTTTTATTGAATTATCACTATTTTGTATGGATACAAAGGAGGAGTGAAATGAAATCTACAATTTAATTGATAAATTTACTTTTATTCGCACTCATAAATTCAAATATGTTTATTACTTTAACGAAGAGATTATTTTAACTATAACATTTACACATGTTTGCTATTTAAATTCTTCCAATCTGTGTTGTTCTGTTAAGGATAGGACGATAATAGAAAAGTAGGAAACGAATGGGAGAGTTTCAAGTTGAATGTGCTTCGAAAAAGTCAAATCGATGGTTGTTCCAATCGAGTGGAAGAGAGATAGATGCGGCGCAAGCGTACAATGAGCGTAACGGGACACAGCGAAACGGGACACATCGTAATGGGACAATGTGCGTTACGGGACACTTTTTTCGTGCGTGCAGCAGGCGTTCATCGATTTATTAGACGTTGTCACGTCAAAAATCCACCCTATCGAAATTTACAGAGAGGTAACCGAGTTTTATGGTAATGTTATGAATGAAGTTTTTGTTCGAAAATTGTAATAATGTTTAATGACGGGCATGATTATGCATAATGAAGGACGCACGGGGCTGGCCTTCAGTTATGACTGAAAAACACAAGATCAAGGATTGAGCAGAAAAATTCAAGAGGATAGATTTTCACTGTATGTGACAACAAACTGAAAGAGGACGGTAATAACTGAGTCAACATTTTGGCGGTAACTGTGTAACGATAAGACGTAGATAAGCTAGCGATACATTATGAAAAATTTAATATAAGTATATATTTTTTGGAACTACGCCATTGCAGTTTTGCACTAATGGTCATGGAAAAAAATATCAAGAAAGCAAAATGAGAAATCAAATTCAAAACATAAACCCACAGAGAATCAGCCTAAATCAGCTGACGTCAAACAAATGGACTTAACTATGACAACACAACATGGAAGAACACAACGACGCAAAGCACTGATGAACACAGTAAGTTTCCTATGACAAAAACGTTGCGACGTTTCGGGATCTGGTTTGTGTATCAGTCATCAAAACCCAATAAGACAGCAATGGCGTCTGTCCAAAAATTTGTTATTAAAACACCATTCCCCATTGCATGAATCATTTAAAAAAAAAATGTGGCTATGATAAATGTTTAACCACGTATGGTGAATACGTAGAAAAAAAGCTAAGAATTATATATGTTGTAAAAGTTTGTACGTTTGTCTGTACATATAAGTTTTACTTCATTATCTTTTAATAAAAATATATAAATAAACGCTGTTTCTTAAATGTGGAAATACCCTAGAACATTAAAAATAAAATAAAGTATTTGTTTAGTAAAAAAAGGCTTTTATAAACAATTTATTCATTTTGCAGTATTAATTTAAAAAAATATATTTTTTGAAATACACGAAATAACAGAAGAAAAATAATGTAGTATCTAAGGTTTCCCCTTAAAGTCCTAGATATTTTACGTGTCGATAGTATGTACTGGTTGTTGTGAATAAGTAAATACAAAACACACCCAGAACAAACCAATATCGCCTGACGAAAAAGGTTTACGTGCCTAGACAGAACAGAGAATTTCGTGGAAGGAGTTTCAGTCCGAACAGAATCACAGCACAGACGAACATAGTGGCTGACATCTCATCCTATCGTCAGTTGCAAACAGACAGCAATGGCGTATGTCAACGAAATTAATTGGTAAGAGTATTTGGTGGGCGTAATTCGTAATTTCGTGAATGCGACGGAAGTCAAGGAACGGAAATGCGAAACAACCACGGTGCTGCCATCTGTGGCGGATGGAATGAACAAAAGTTCACAAAGACAGAAGGGAAACGTTATATTATTAACTGATCAAGGATTTTTTTTTTTTTTTTTTAACAAGATGGGCAGTATTTTAATATAAATTCCTTGTCGAAAGTCAGGTTCGAAAATTGGGATTTAGTACGTTTTCGATTTTTTTTTCTCTTTTATCGGAGCCGTTTCATTGTAAAGTTTAAAATTTCGGTCAACAAATCGTACGGCTCGACAGTCGACGTAGCTGCCTGCTGCGGCAGCGAATTCTAGCGGCGGGCGCGGGAACTACGTGTGGTTCGCGTCCAGAAATGCAGTTAAAAAAAAAAAAAACGAAACACACACGCACAATATTTGCGTGAATTTTTTATCACGCTCGTGCGTTATCTCAAAAAGAATTAAACGTCGTAATTTCGTGACCGAGTTTCGTGTTGTTAAGCGAGTCCGCAACGTGAGAGGTTTAAGACTTTTACACATCTCTGGCATTTTTCCCGTTGCAGTAATAACTCGCAAGGAAGAAGCAATGCGTAGAGACATGCAAAATTCGCGGATTCATTTCGCGATAGGCTAGCTTCAAAACAACTATACCTTCGTACCGCTTCTGCGATTGGCCCCACATTTTATCCGGGGAAGTGTGAGCCAATGGGAAACACTAAACCAAGAAAGTGCCGAATTACGGACAGCCTAGTTGAGACGTTTCACGCGTCAGTAGCCAATGAACAGGTGTCATTTCCGCGAGTATTTAAAGGACTGTGGAGTCTATCCTAGAGGTCAATGAATCCGCGAATTTAGCAGGTCTCTAGCCAATGCGGTGTTCGGACGCCTCCCGATTTGTCTGCCTCGCTTGGAGTCCAACAGTTATATATATATATATATATATATATATATATATATATATATATATATATATATATATATATATACACACACACCATCCTTCGGCAATTCATTCGCGCGCGTCCGTTTCACAGGGCGCTTGGAAGCGCACCGGTAATCAGGTTTTACGAACGGGTCACTCCAACTCTCTCTCTCTCTCTCTCTCTCTCTCTCTCTCTCTCTCTCTCTATCCCTCTCTCATCTGACCCGTCGAAATGTTTGGCAGGTTACCGGAAGCAAGGATTGAAAGAGCAGCCCCCCCACCACCACCAACCAACCCTCTTTTAAACCTCCCCCCCCCCCCTCCAAATAAAAAAAAAAATTTCCGCGCCGTTTGCCCATAGATAGAGAGAGAGAGATGTAATAAAAAAAGAGGAGAGAGAGTGTGTGCGGGAGAGAGAGACACCTAGTGTGCAATTAAATCATCCGGACATTTAATTACAATTAACACAGCCGGGATGAAGGGTGAAGCGTTACGGGAGGGGAAAAGGGGGTGTCGATAAAAAAAAAGACTGGCAAGTTTCACGTTTGTGCGAGTGCGCTGTTACGGACGTGTTACGGATTCGCGAACCAACCAGAGTGGCGAGTAGCGAGAGATATTCGCGGCCGTACCTTTTTTTTTTTTTGCAACAAGCGGCGAATAATTGGCTTTCGCGTGAAGTAGCCGGCTAAAGTGGCACGATTTGTTGGATTCATCCCTTTTTCCATTCCTTTCCACCACCCCCTTTTCCTAGCCACGTATTTAATATTATTACAACGTCTTAACAATAGGAGAAAAAAATAATGCTGATATTTCCTCCCCCCTAGCCACCCTACCAGAAGTGATATAAAGAATTCTTTAAGAATCAGAGTGTTAATTTACATGCGTTACCCGATACGTTTTTTATTTTCTCGGCGAACAGTGTCGCAAACTAAATTTAAAAAAAAATTGGTTGTCTGTAAAGTCGGTTTACGGACGATATTTTAACGTGACAACGTCATAAAAATACATTGATGAAATTATTGCATACTTTATTAATAAAATAAAATCATTTTAATTGAATTATCACTATTTTGTATGAACACAAAGAAGGAGTGAAATGAAATCTACAATTTAATTAATAAATTTACTTTTGTTTGTACTCATTAATTCAAATATATTTATTACTTTAATGAAGAGATTTTCTTAACTATAACTTTTATACATGTTTGCTATTTAACTTCTTCCAATCTGTGTTATTCTGTTAAGGATAGTACGATGATATGAAAAGTAGGAAACGAATGGGAGTGTTTCAAGTTTAATGTGCCTCGAAAAAGTCAAATCGATGGTTGTTCCAATCGAGTGGAAGAGAGATAGATGCGGCGCAAGCGTACAATGAGCGTAACGGGACACAGCGTAACGGGACAATGTGCGTAACTGGACACTTTATCGTGCGTGCAGCCGGCGTTCATCAATTTATCAGACGTTGTCACGTCAGAAAAATTTGGTTCACTTGCTTTCTGACTTTCCTTCGCTTCAAGCGAATTAATTTACGTTTAATTACTCAATTTTTACTAAGGTGGTTCACCCAAATAAGGCCATGCTTTTAATAAGGCCACCTATCGATATCTTGAAAAGTATATTGAAAACACCATTGGAGGCAGCATTTACTTGATCTACATTGGAGCACTATCTGATGGCTATGTTTTGAACTACTTGCTCTCGTTCGTTGTAGACTATATTGAGAGCAATGTTTATGAGGTGTGTGTGTTATAATATTTAGTATCGATATCTGCGTGAAAATTAGCGATAAGTAGAATTTAAAAATACTGATTTATATGTATTCTTGCACTATAATAAGTGCTCTTTAAGCATATGTCATAGTATATTCTAAAAGTAATAATGTAATGCTGTAAAATGTAATAATAAATAAGCATGTAGTTGCCCCGAATAAGGCCATGTGTGGCCTTATAAAGGTCTATGGTGGCCTTGTTAGGAGCACAGAGTACTTTAGTCAAGATTCCAAACTATTTACCCTTTTAAACGTTTAGGTACCTAGTGTCAAAGAACTTGTAGTAGCTGCGATGCATTTAAAATAATGGAATATTTTTTTATAAAGATTTTATGGTGTCACTAATTCTATTGTTAATATTTTAAAGATAATATAATTATAGCTTGACAAAACTTTTATTTGACCAGTACCAATATTGTTACAGTTACACAGATAATAAATATTCTATTATCTTACGAAACATACAATTATTCTTATACGTTTTAATTACAGATAAATATGGCTCCCGTGCAGTCAAAAGTGCGGAGAGCTCAGTGGACAAGTGAGAAAATAAATGCAGCCATATTAGCCGTCCGCAGTGGGAATGCTATGGGATAATTTGTGCCACCAATGATTTTATTCAAAGGCAAACGACTGAAACCTGAATGGGAAGAGAACTTGCCACCAGGGTCCAATGCTGTATTGATACCAAAAGGAAGCATGACATGTGAAACTTTCTCAAAGTGGATTGAACATT